>NC_037686.1:21248460-21521921 GCF_003255815.1 Theropithecus gelada | reverse complement strand
ATCTCCTGACCTCGTGATCCACCCTCCTCGGCCTCCCAAAGTGCTGGGATTACAGGCGACATTTATAGATTTTAAAACTAGAAGAGGTCAAAAACCAGGTGGCAGTAAAGGTGACATGCTCTAGACAACTGTATTAGAGTCAAAACACAGCTCTAATACTGAAGACAAAAATTCAAATAAAATTGTTTCTTGAATTTGACATATTTTCACATATACACATAAGATATGAATTGCAGGTGTATGTGATTTTAAATACGTATTTGTATTCCAATTATATTAAATACTACAAATAGATTATTAACTATAAAATAATTCTAAAAGCTATTACAAGTTCATTGGCTGGAATATTACTTTTTGTTCCCTTTGGGACAAGGAGGGGTTCCATAAATGTATTTGCTCTATATGAGACATAGGGTGCATATCATTTAAAGAATAATAATTTGCCTAATACTTTCTAATATCTTCAAGGTATTATTTATGTAGTACATCAATAATAACCTCAGAAATTTTCTCGTTTAAAATTTTTAATTTCTTAAAGTATGCCTTTTTCTGTAATATAGTCTTAATGAATAGAAATTACTTTGAAGTGAGAGTTGTAAGTTGGGCTACCGTGATTGTAGCAATTACTAAGAACCATCTGTCAAGGCAGATTTCCAGGAGGGTAGAGCACTGGGTAAGCAGCCTCACTTCACAGGAAAATCTAATTGAAGAAATTAAAGTTGCAAGCAAACTATCTCAAGATGCTGCAACTCCTAAGATAATCTCTACCAGTAACCTCCATTATGAGTCTCTTTGCTATCCGATTATTTGCCAACTGATTTAGAAAAATGGTTTCCATAGTCAAAGCAATTTGCAAACTTTTCATAGAAAACAAATTTAATTTTATAGTTAAATAATACGAAACCTATTAAAAATACCCTGGGCTCATGTTAAAGATAATTTAGATACAAGAAATGAGAAGAAGTGAATAAAATTGACACATGGGTCTTTTTTGTAGGTAAACATTAACTGCTTTCAATTTTGTGGGGTGCTTTTTTGGGGGAGGGACTGCATATTTGTTTTCTGTTTTAAATACTTTTATTGGTCCTTAAAGAAGTTACAGATTCAAGACAATTAGTATACAATGAATGAACGTGGGTGCCTGTTGGCAGACGCTCCCTACAATCACCACTGCCTCCACGCCTTTTCCTTCAATCTTAAGGAGACAAGGGGAGAACTTAGAACTTAGTAGGTGGCATTAACTGTAATATGAGATTAAATCAGACTCCCTTCTTTTTTTTTTTTTTTTTTTTAAGACGGAGTCTCGCTCTGTCGCCCAGGCTGGAGTGCAGTGACCGGATCTCAGCTCACTGCAAGCTCCGCCTTCCAGGTTTACGCCATTCTCCTTCCTCAGCCTCCCGAGTAGCTGGGACTACAGGCGCCCGCCACCTCGCCCAGCTAATATTTTGTAGTTTTTAGTAGAGATGGGGTTTCGCCATGTTAGCCAGGATGGTCTCTATCTCCTGACCTCATGATCTGCCCGCCTCAGCCTCCCAAAGTGCTGGGATTACAGGCTTGAGTCACCGCACCCGGCCCTTTTTATTTTAACTTTTATATTAGCTTCAAGGTGAAATATTTTATCTCTAAGAAATAAAACGCGCTAAAAAGTTGACCCAACTGTATCCAACTTAATCTTTTTGATTTTAGATAATCTCTATGTGACTTGTATCCTACATATGTAAATATTGTTTCATTTACACTTTCACTTTTCTAAATGTGCCTAAGAATTACAGTAATTTAAAATGGCGATTATTGGCAGATGTATTATATATGCCAATAAATTGTATATATAGAGATAAACATACTAAAGGAATTTTCATTTCAGAAACTTTGGAACTTTAGAACAGTTATCTCAAAAGAATCCCTTGGTAAAAGAGTGACTTATTATCTAACTGTAGTTTATTGTATATTAGAAATCTACTTTGAGAATATTAGAATTCTGTTTTTTCTTTTGTTTTTTAATTGACAAAAATTATACATAGTTATGGTGTGCAAAATTATGTTTTAATGTATGTATCTTTGTTGATTGGCTATAACAACCTAATTAACATATGTATTTCCCCAAATACGGATCTTTTTAATGTGAGAACACTTAAAATCTTTTTTATCAGCAATTTTCAATTATGCAATATGTTATTAATTATAATTATCATGATGTGTAATAGCTCTCTCGAACTTATTTCTCCTATCGAATTGAAATTTGTGTCCTTTAATATACACCTCCCCAAATCCCCGTTTGGGTTTTTCTAATACAGCTGTTTTGTTGTCAAGTTTTAGAGAATAACTAATTACATACCACTAATTTTCTTTTTCTTTACTGAAACTTATATGTTTTTTTAACATACTTATAATCTACCTAATTTTTGTAAACTCATATGCATAGTGCTGTGCTTATTTCAGCAGTGTGCAGCATCTTATCAATTCTATGCAAAATAATATATTGGAAATTTAAAAGTGATAAGTACGACATAAACTTGGAATTCTAACAGAGATCCAATATTTTTCTATATGAAATAAAATTTGGGGTAAGTTTAGAACAGTTGATCAACATGTTGTAGACAATAAATAAACAAGACAGAGATTGATATTTAGCTTTAAATGGCAAACATCAGGTCGGGCGTGGTGGCTCACATCTGTAATCCCAGCACTTCGGGAGGTGAAGGCGGGCGGATCACGAGGTCAGCAGATCGAGATCATCCTGGTTAACATGGTTAAACCGCATCTCTACTAAAAATACAAAACAATTAGCAGGGCGTGGTGGCAGGCGCCTGTAGTCCCAGCTACTTGGGAGGCTGAGGCAGGAGAATGGCGTGAACCCGGAGGCGGAGTTTGCAGTGAGCCGAGATCCCGCCACTGCACTCCAGCCCGGGCGACGGAGGACAGAGAAAGACTCCGTCTCAAAAAAAAAAAAAAAAAAAAAAAAAAAAGACATCAAATTGTTTCACATTTCACTGAATGATTATTTTGGTAGTATGTGATTATAATCTTGCTTCCTACTCTCTGTATTTTAATTTGATTGCTTGATTTGTCTCTATGAGGAAAGGCCTGCGCCATTTGGATATAATCAAGTCAGGATCACAGAACTATAAATATTTATAGTTTGAATATATTTCATTTTATATTGATATACCCTATAGGCCTTTTATGGGGACAGAATAATGCATTTCAAATACTTTAAACTGTATCCGGGATATAAAAGTGCCCAATGATTTCTGTACAATGACGATGACGATTAGGATGATAATGGCAATGATTACCTAAGCCATATGTATCAAATGAATTATCTAAAGGATTCAAATACTTAGGTGTAGAACAAGGGTGAAAAGGAGATGATATGACTCTCAGTTCAGGGATTTTCCATAAGATCACCTATTTGGTACCAAGAACAGCTCTGTTAAATAGATATTATTTGAAGCCTTATTTTACAGATGAGGACATTAAGACACAGAATGTAGGTGACTTGTTGAAGTTCTTTCGTTGTGTGTGGTAGTCTGGTTCTAGTAACTGTGTTCTTCAGCTATATCCTTACTGCCAAATCCAAACAAGTTAAAATAAAATTGTACCTAGGGCTGACTAATGAAACCTTCTGGACCTAGAGATGCAGAAGTTTATTCCATAGCTATGGTGCTCTTTAAGTGGATTTTGGGCCACTGGAATGACTACCAAAAAATTTGGCAAGACTGAGTCTTGTCAATGCATTTCTCCCATTCTGTAAAATTTCTTAAGTTGCAGCTCCTCTTGTACCTCTTTTCCTCATCCAGATTTATATAATCATTAATATAAATTAATGGCTATAATTCAAAATCCTTTCAATTTTGACAGCCCACAAAGATAATCTTGACCATTATCACTACCCGTTATCAGCAGAAACCCCACTAATTAAATATATATACATACATATTTATATATGCATAATTCACCAACATCTAATTTCTTTATTTTTAGACCTTAAGTATTGAATTCTGGCTTACCAAATATGTTTATTTGAAAAAGACATATTCAAGATTGGCCAAAATGTTCCCACCATTTCCTGCCCTTGTTTATGGCAAAGATTGCTGTTTAGTCATAGCACTTATTTTCGTGAAGTCTATATAAAACTTCTAACTGTGTCTCAACATAACATTCTTGGGAGTTCTGTCAATGACTAAGAATTGGTACAGGAATTTAAATTCTCTTTCTGTGACTACTTATTCTATTCTTCTCAATGGGAAGACTTTGGTGCCACCTGCACTAGAAAGGTGCAAAGAAAGCTTATTAGCAACTCCTATAATATCTTTAGAATCTGCATGTGGTAAGGCAGTTCCTTACAGTGCTGAGTCATTGGCAGCAGCGATTCCAGGCTTTAGATCTCAACCGCTACTAATGAAAATTATCTTAGGTCTTTCGGTGACCTCAGCCTAGGTCTTTGAACATCTCTTATCTCTTAGTGTTTATTTCTAAATAGCATATCTTTGAGAAGGAAGATGGGAACAGAATACCCGACAACTCACTCTAGAGAGTGAGTATTTGCCTAACAGTTTCATGGTATCGGCACTAAATTTACTTTCTGGTGTTTGCAAGTAACTAGTTACCAATTTTAAACTTAAATGTGTGGATTATTTATTTCTAAAAACATAACGGATTCTATTTCATCATCATGTACATTTAAATTTGCTCCTTTGTGTGGGGGAGCAAAGGTTGAAATTAAAGTAGGGAGTTTGAAGAATTACATACAACCTTATCTCTGCCCAGACCTGTCTATATCAAACTAAAATATTTGGTAAAACAAAATTTGAGAGTTACTATTTTCAGGTTAACTACGGTTTATGAAACTCTTCTAGTAGATTAAGAATTTTTTGTTTGTTTTGTTTTGTACTTAGGACAATTTTTGTTAGTTTTATTTTTAAGATATATGTTTACTTATTTTAATAATTGATGCAGGGGAACTTTGGTCATTTTAAAGCTTAAGCACCTTACCCTTGAATTTTTTCTTTTCTCTAGGGAAAATATAAAAATAATACATTATAATTCTTAACTACTGTTATGAAGTAATAGTTATTAATTTAAGCAAGTCTTGAAATTTATGTGCACCTTTCTCAAAAACAAACTTTTATACTAAGGCAATACATAAAATATAAAATGCTTGCAAACATATTATTAGAAATTGCGCCAGTTTGCTGTTTAATATTGCTTAAATAACTCACGGCATTATGACTGGCATCATTGTTGCCGATCACATTGATTCCAGAAAAACTTACAAAAAGGCACAGGATATTTTTCTCTTTGAAGGAATATACCTGGTTATGGTAAAAATCATTCGAGACTTCGTATCATAATAGAAAGTGTCCAGTTGGGTTCAGACATATGAAAAAGGAATTGATCTACAAACACAATTGCAGGAAATGTATATTCTAGTTTAGAGAAAATTAATATTTAACTCCTAAAAATTTAAATATTAAATTAAATGTTAATTTCATATTTTATTCTTGCTGTGTTTGTGATTATGGGAACTGCCTAGTATATGAATATTTTTAAAGCTCTCTTGCACTTCTTTAGGGAACAAGCTTCATGTTACTAGGCAGTGGCCTCCTCCTATCTTGAAGGCCAGGCACAATCTATTGTCTTCCAAAGTCCAATCCCTCCTTTCTAGTCATGCTTCCTGGAAGCTGTGGTGAAGATATCAATGCCTCTGAATGGTAGTCAAAATAAAATAACTACAGGGAAACTAGTAAAATAAACACGTATTACTCTTCGTATACCTATCCCTTTTATGTCATACAGAGACTTTTATGCAATTAAATTTTTATTAAATATTCGAGGAATTATCAATGATTACTTATTTTGAATAAATTTAATTTATAAACATTACTATCACTAAATATTTGTTTCTTGTGTTTAAATGTATACTCCAGTGTTCTTGAGATTAAACAAGAAATCATTTTATGTACACAAAATAAAAGAAGAGATATGTACTCTAGTTTGGAGAAAATATGTTAGCTTTTAATACTTCTCAATTTACACTTCCTAAAAGCGATGTGTATATATGTTTATTTAGCAAATATTACATAATAAACTATGCTTTACGCACACTGTGATCTCAGCACTGGTCCAAGAAGAAATATAACTTACATTAAAGACAGTTTGCTGGACACTGAAGGAAGGTTTTATTATCTAATTTATATCTGGTTTTCTGGGGAAAAAATATGCTTTCAAATATAGTTTGCCTTCTTTCATATAGTTCCGTCATATAATTATCTGCCAATTTAAAAACTGCATACCATGGAATTAATTATGGAAATTTTAAAAGCTGATTGTAGAGCGATTAAAAAACAAGATTATTTTCTAGTAAGATTATTTCATAAGTAAGATAGAGATTCCTAATTGCTGGACAGCTGTCACCTTTAGGATTTATTCAAACAGCTCAGCAGCTGAAGCCATAAAGCAAAAACAACAGCTGCAAACTATACCTCTTGCCTCTGCGACACACACATACACACACACACACACACACACACACTCTCACTCAAACATATTCATAATTGCTTATTCCAAATTATTCAAGAATGGCTTTCTCAAACCAGCCACACATTGGAATCCGCAAAAGGAACTTTTGCAATAAATCAGTGTGTGAAGTCCAGCCCATACTAACTAAATCCAATTATTTGAAGATGGTCCCAGGAATCAGTTTTTATTCAAAGCTCTCTAAGGTGTTTCTAAGATGATGTCAGAGTAGGGAATTTAGATCTATTGTGAGTGGGAGAGCAATGGTTGAAATTAAAGGAGGGAGTTCACAGAATTACTCTTACTCAAAGCAGGTTCCACTAACCATCAGTGTCAGCATTACCTGGGCTATTTACTTATTTATATTGGGGGTGTGTGCGTAGTCATAAATCATTAAAATATGAATTATTACTGCTTTAATCCTATCCTTTAAGAAACTGGACTTTCCATTATCTTTTTTATTTGTTCAGGTTAACTATGGTTTATGAAACTCTTTTAGTAGATTAAGAACATTAGGATTTATTCAAATAGCTCAGCGGCCCAAGCCAAAAAGTAAAAACACTTGCAAACTACACCTCTCCCCACCGCCACACAGACACACACACACACACACACACACACACACACACACACACTTAAACATATTTATAATAGATTATTCCAAATTATTCAAGAATGCTGTTTCTCAAACCAGTCACACATTAGAATCCGCAAAAGAAACTTTTACAGTAAATCAGTGTGTGAAGTCCACTCCATGCCAACTAAATCCAATATTTGAAGATGGTCCCAGGAATCAGTTTTTATTCAAAGTTCTCTAAGTTGTATTCCCTATATTCTCTCTCCACTTTTTATTCAGTAATTAACAAATAACTTCTGTTTTGCAATGAATAATACACCTATTATTTTCTTTGGTGAAGCTTTCTGAACAGATTTTATTTCTAAAAGTTTTCTGATTTTTTTAATAAAATAAAGCCAATATTTCCATGTATTACATTTCCTTATTATTGATTCAATTGTTTAATGTTATTACTAACTCATCTGATAAAAAATATATTAAAACCTCAGTTAAAACTCAGGTAGAGTTATTTCACAATTGTGTAAAGGTTTTCTTTACCAATACATATTTTCAGTAACATCAACATCAGAAAAAGAATGCATTTCAATCATACAACACTGGTCTATTTCATTATTTAAGATCACAAAAGGACAAATTTCTATGTTTAACATCTCACTTAAGAAGGAAATTGGCAGATAATACCGAGGAGTATAACAAATTAACCAAAAATTTAATGTCTACTTACATCAAATTTCTTTTGCAGAGATGACAATATTTTTGAATTTTACATTTCCAAGATTCTATTATTCAGAGTTTTTTTCAAGATGTATTTTAATCAATGTCGTAGTGTCATGAAAATAATTGGCAACCTTATTTTCTGAAACGTTGTACCTCAAAAGTCTGCTGCTTCTTGTTAAATTTTCCTGAATTACTAAATCTTTTTAAGTTTATAAAATTTGTCTCATGGGGCCAGGAGCGGTGGCTCACGCATGTAATCCCAGTACTTTAGGAGGCCAAGGCAGGCGGATCACCTGAGGTCAGGAGTTCGAGATAGCCTGGCCAATAAGGTGAAACCTCGTTTCAACTAAAAATACAAAAATTAGCAGGGCATGGTGGTAGGCACCTGTAGTCCCACCTACGCGGAAGGCTGAGGTTGCAGCGAGCTGAGATTGTGCCACTGCACTCTAGCCTGGACAACAGAGCGAGACTCAATCTCGAAAACAAACACACAAACAGGGAAAAACCCCAAAAACTCTTAAGATAATGTTTGATATATTTGGGTGTCTGTCATCAAATGGTCTAGTGACTTATTAGAATTAAGAGCAATATAGGAAAAGGTAAGAAAAGAAAAGCATCACCAAGACTGGGGGCTGGTGTAGGTAATCAGGATGGTGCAGTCTGTGCTGTCCCTATGCCGTTACAAATCCTCCCTAGATAACAGGTGTTCAGAAGGTGAGGGCAAAATCGTTATTTTTTAGTCTGATTCCTTTTTTTGTTTGCTTCCAAAACAAGACTGTAACAGTTCCCTCATGTAATTGTAGACATAAGTTACCTATGTCTACAATTGTAATGAATTTCTATTAAGGTTTACAAGCTTTTTTTCTTTTTTCACGATAACCAATGACAGATGCCCACACTGGTCTTTTGCAAAGAGCAATAATTTCACATCTTCAATTAAGCAGGTAGCCATTATGAAAGTTACCATATTAGTCTACAACTACATCAAAATCAACATTTGCATTGTGTATTAATCAGTGTATCAATTAAGTTACTGCAACAAAAAGACCTATATCTTTAATAGCTCAGATAAAATAGAACTTTATCTTCCTCTCCCATGTAACTATCCAGAGGGAAAAGGGAGGTGTGTGTGGTTAGGCTGCTCTGAACCACAAGAAAACCAAGTCTTCAGTTCTTTTCATCTGATTTCTGACATCTTCTAGGGGTATTTCAAAGGAACTAAATTGGTTTCTATGCACTAAATTGCAGTTCAGTCTCCAGTAGGAACAGTCAATTTCCCAATAAGGGTGAGGTGCAACAGTTGCTCACAATTCACCTTCAACTTGAGAGAGCTTCGTCACAGGTACATCAGGAACACCTACTAAAACTTTCCACCGTAATTTTCAAAACAGGCTGAGTAAATGTAGTCTCCTGACTGTTGCATACCTTGTTAAAATGTGAGGGTGTTTCATTATAAAATGCAGAAGAACAATATGGATACTGAGTGACAATTACCATCCCTTCACATATTTATATATGCAATATGAAACTACAACATGGCGTAAATTATTGGTTCATTTCAGATGTGTTTCTTTCTAAATTTTCACTCCTAAGCTAGTCAATGTAGTTTCCTCATTGCTAGCCAGTGAGAACTCTAGAGCATTTCTTTGTAGCATGTTAGTCCTAAAAACCCTTCTGAGTTGAAATTAAAATTAAACTGCACAGCAACCTCATGATACTTACTCTTTCCTTCCCTTCTATATTGAATACCTAGTTATGTTTAGCAATTTTTGTCTTCAATTTTTTAGAATTCCCTCTACTTAAATGGCTTCTGTGCACATCTTAGTTGTCATTTAGTTTTCATTTCTGCTTTATCATGTTGTTTTTTATCCCTTTGTCTTTTTTCCCACAACTTTACTAATTACAGACGTTCAAACAGAAAATGGTTCAACTGGATTACTGGTTCACTCTAGACTCAAGCAGAAATATTTTTAAAATAAGTTTATTGTTTACTTTAATGCCAAAAGACAACTATACTAGATAATTGGTTTGAAACACACACCAAAATGTAAATACAAATTGTTATGTCAACAAAGCAACTTAGAATATAATAGCACCTTCAAACTTCATTAAAACAATAAAACTCTTTGAGCCTTTTATCAGGCACCACTAGATGACAGGGTACTAAAATTATCTGTATCATTTCTTCTTTGATAATGAACTTTTTATTATTCTTTCTCTTGTATATCCTTTGTCTTGTGTAATCCAATAGAAAATGCATATACACTTTTGTGGAAAAGATACCATTTCTGATTATGTGTCTTTAAAAATTTACTTATTATATAATTTCTAACTTCTCATAATATCAGAAACACCTTCTAAAACTTTTCAGTGTAATTTTCATTCAAAGAAATAGAACATTAATTGAGCAGCTACCATGTGTTAAGATAATCTATCCTTGGGAATTCATAATCAAATAAGAAAATGAGGTAAAAAAATATCAATTAAAAAGGTAAAATTGTGCTATGAGCAGGTTGTAAAAGCAGTGCAGAAGATAGGAACATAATCCTTTGATATAATACAATGAGAATGGTGCTTTACCTCTGTGGTTTTTCTCTTTCCTTCCAATAAAAATATAACCCCTGTTTAATCATGATTAAAACATCAGATAAATCCAAAATAGAGCTATGTTGCAAAATACCTAACCAGTATTTCTCACAACTGCCAAGATGATCAAACACAATGAATGTCTGAGCAACTGTCACAGCCAAGTTGATATGAGAATGCAACATAGGAGTAGCAGATAAGAAGAATCGGAGATAATCTTTGGGTTGACTTTTTAAAGAAAAATAGAAGCTATGCAGGCTAACAAACAGGAAAGGAATACAAGGTATTTGAGGCTAAGGCAAAAGAATTAGCAATGCTCTAGACATATGGAAAAACACAGCATGTTCATGGGACTTAAAACAGTTTCCCATGGCTAAAGAAAAGATCCCGTATGGCTATGATAAAATATAATGCTGGAATGTTATACAGGGGCCAGATGATAGAAAGCCTTCTGTGTTGGGCTATGAGATATCAATTATTTTTCTGAATTCCATGGAGAAATTTAACTTGGAAACCCTAGGGGACCCACATATACAGATTTCATTTATTTCTTTGAAGAATGCATCAGGTATGTGGAGGAGATTAAAGACAAAGTGACCAATAGGGAGGCTATTGATATAATTCAGGTAAAAGAAACTGTGACCTCAATTCTGTCAATGGCTTGAGGTAAGGGGGAGATAGGCAGATATTTGAGAAAATCAGTAACAGTATTTTTTGAGCAGCTGGTTTTAAAAGAAAATAAGAGAGGATGATCTTGGGCATTTTTCAGGTGTAACTGACTCGGGTGAGGAAGCCACTATTAACTGAAATGAGGAATGAAGGAGAAATTAAAAGTCTGGCGACAATAAACTGATATATTCTATTTTAGAATGCAGTATGGTGTCATCAAACTAGTGACAAGTTTGAAGGTAACCATATGTGACTTCTGGTTATAAAATTTACTAGTTCTGAAATCTTGGGAAAGTTCTAAACTGAACATTTTGCATCTGTAAAATGGAAAGGCTGTCACTACAGAGTATTCATGAGGCTAAGAAATAATACATGCTTAATATCAGCTCAGTGTTTTCCATATCAGAAGCAAGCAATACATAGTAGTGGTATATTTGACAGTGCCCCCACCCAAATCTCATCTTGAATTAGAGCTCCCATGATCCCCACGTGTCATGGGAGGGACACGGTGGGAGGTAATTGAATCATGGCGCTGTGGTATTCCCATGCTGTTCTCTTCATAGTGAATACGTCTCATGACATCTGATGGTTTTATTAATATAAAGCGCAGTTCCCCTGCACATGCTCTCTCACCTACTTCGATGTAAGACGTGCCTTTGCTCCTCCTTTGCCTTCCACCATGATTGTGAGGCCTTGCCAGTCTTGTGGAACTATGAGTCCATTAAAACTTTTTTTTTAAATAAATTGCCCATGTGGGGTATGTCTTTATTAGCAGCATGAGAACAGACTAATACAAGTAGTAAATACCATTTTCATTTTATCATTATTCAGATATGTTAAATTAGCCATATCAGCAAGATACGTAGGTGAATCAAAGTTTGAGAGTAAATGAACTATAAAAATTATCAGTGTGAGTCACTAAAATTAAAGCCATGGGAGTAAATGTAACTTTAGGAGATTATCCTATCTTTTAAGACCTTTTAACCCTAAGATTTCTCAGCAAACTTTAGGTAAATCCTGCCTCTAATCGTGTCTTATCTCAATTCAGGTTTTATTGCTCTCTTTTCAGTGCAATTGCCTGTATATAGTATGTGAAGAGGTGAAAGTAGTTTAGGAACTTCAGATGAAGATTAAGGTAAACTAGTTTTCCCAGTAGCTTATCTGACATTCTCACAATTCCACTATCATTCTGCCATAATGTCTCTTTAGTGCTTGTAGCTTAATTCAGTGAGCAGTGTTTCCAGTCTTTTACTTACTTGAATTTTTAAAAGCAGTTACTACTGTTAACTGAATTCTTTTTATAAATACTCTTTTATCTTCCCTTCTGAGAAAACCAACAATCAGGGTTTTCCATTATCCCTTCTTCCCTCTCCTCAGTTTTCATGGCAGGATCAATACAAGCATCAAAATGTAGAATTTATTAAGGTTTACGCCTAAGCTCTCTACATATTTCATTGTGTAGGAGTTTAAAATTCATATCTCCAGTAGGAACTTCTATTCACTATCTCTGCTTGGAGAGCCCTCTCACACATGACATGTGGTGAGACAGTTCACATTCTTGGTCCAAGCTAGAAAACCCAAGTTATGTTTCTTATAATCTCTGGTACATATATTGTATATACCAATATTTCCTAATGCTCTTTGCCTCCTATCTCTCAAATCCAAATAATTCTTCCTAAATCTACTTCATTCTCCTTAATTTAAAAAAATGCCTGAAATATATTCATTTAAGAACTTAAAAATAGAAAGTTTACATATATTCCACATTCAGGTTATCCTGTTATTAATATGTTACATTAGATTGTCACGATCAGTGAACTAGTAATGATACATTATCCGTAATTGATGTCTGTACTTTGTTTGAATTGCCTTTTTTTCCCTAATTTCTTTTTAGCTTCATAGTAACATATTATGCTTAGTCTCCTTAGGTTCCTCTTAGCTGTGCTAGCTGCTGGGAATTTCCTTGCTTTTGATGACCTTGACAACCCTGATGAGTACTGGTCCAGTATTTTGGAGAATATTTCTCAGTTGGGACTTGTCTGATGTTTCAATTACCTTTATACAGAGATTATGTGATGTTTCCTTTGGGCAAGGGGGATGCTTAGAGGTAAAATACGAGCCTCATCACATCATATCAAAGGCACATATTAATAACAAAACTTATGAAGGTTTATGTCAACCATGGTCACCTGGTTGAATTAGTGTTTGTTTCATTTTTCTACTGTAGAATTATTGTTTTTCTTTTTCCTTTTACACATTGTGCTCTTTGGAAGGAAGTTGCCATGTGTAGCCTACACATAAAGAGTGGAGAGTAATGCTCCCACTTGTTTAGGGTACAGTCTTTATATAAGTTATTTGGAATTCTTCTGCATGTGAAATTTGTCTCTTCTTGTCCATTTTCTTATTTAATTGTTTATTAAATCACTATAGATTCAAGGGTATTTATTTTATAATTTGGCCTCTATGCACTGTTATATTATGCTATTATTTAAATTATTCCAGCTTTGACCACTGGAGCTCTTTCTGTTGGCTACTGCATCCTTTTGACATAACCCATCATTGTGCTTTGTTTGAGCACTTCTTACTCTGTCATAAAGAGGTGTTTCAGGCCGGGCATGGTGGCTAACACCTGTAATCCCAGCACTTTGGGAGGCCAAGGCGGGCAGATCACCTGAGGTCAGGAATTTGAGAAGAGCCTGGCCAACATAGTGAAATCCCATCTCTACTAAAATTATAAAAATTAGGTGGCCATGGGGACAGGCATCTCTAATCCCAACTACTAGGGAGGCTGAGGCAGGAGAACCACTTGAACCTGGGAGGCGGAGGTTTCAGTGAGCTGAGATCGTGCCACTGCATTCCAGCCTGGGCAACAGAATGAGACCTGGTCAAAAAAAAAATAGTAATAAATTTAAAAAAAATTAATAAAAGATGTTCCAGGCCTATCTTATATATTCCTTGCCACAATTGGTTAACAATCCAAATTTCCCTGTTTTCTTTTATCGGAGAATGGTGTTAGAAATCAACATCTGGGTCTAAGGGTGTTTTTTGCTACTGTAACGTCATAGCTTCTAGGCACTGTCAGTGAACAGAGCAAGGGAATATGTGTGTTTATACTAACTCGTGTATGTACACATATCTGTAAATGTTTCTGTATGTACCATGGCTCATTATAATCTTAGCCTGAGTTCTAATTGGAGTCTCCATCTCTAATCCATTACCATGTGGATAATTCTAGCCTCCTCCTCTTTCTTACCTATAAATTATCACTGTAATAGTGTGTAAACTGGCTCCCATCAGCTATGATCCATTTATTCAATTGTTCAACCCCAAGATGTGGATATAACAGCATAAGAATTGTCAGCTCCTGCCCCTGGGATTAAACTTTATCAACTAGATACAGTGATTGTGTATAGTTTCCCCTCTTTAGTTTTACAGATTCACTAATTTGTGAAGTTTTAGTTTAGCACACCCTCTTCCATTCAACTCACCAGTAAGATTTTGTACATTTGTAGTAAAGTTAGGTTCCTTTTGTTACAGTTTGCATTCCATTCCGGGATCCCCTAACCAGTTAAACAACTTAAATAAATTGTATACATTAAGACACTCTGTGCTATAAAGTTATATGGATTTTGAAAAAAAAATTGCATAGTATCGTGTATCCACCCTTACAATATTATGTGGAAAATTTTACCACCCTAAAATCTCCCCTATACTTCAACTGTTCAATTCCTCTGAATCTCTGCAACCACTGTTTTATTTGCCATCTCTATAATTTTGCCTTTTCCAGAATGTCATATAAATGGAAATGTAGAACATATTATCTTTTCAGACTGGCTTCTTTCACTTACCAATATGTGTTAAAAATTTATCCATATCTTCATGTCGCTTGAAATCACATTTCTTTTCATCATTGAGTAATATTTCATTATACAAATGTATCAGAATTTATTTATGCATTCGTTTACTGAAGGACATATTTGTTGCTTTTTCAAATTGTTTTTCACTTTGTAGGCAAAGTATATTTTCAGGATGAAAATCCTGTGCAGTCATGACCACTCCTATATAATCCCACTATTGTGACTATAAGTATCTGTTCTCTGTTCTTAGATTCCAGGTTCCAAATTATTATAGTAAACTTTTTTTTAACCTCAATGTCTGCATTTCTCTGCTCTTACAAGATTATTTGCTCCTTAAGAATAGTTACAACATGAATTTTATATCTTAACAATTTTTTTCTTAATCCAAATTCATTTAGAAATGTGAAGCACCCTTTCTCTTTAAATCTATTAGCACAAAGTAAAAGCGAGCAAACAAAAAAACACACTGAGTCCAAATACGTTTACATGCAATTTTCTTTGTGACTATTTTATGAGACTATGTTGTTCCTCCTTATAATGATGACATACTGATTTTCTGCATTTCTTATGTTAAAATTTTAAATATTTGACCCCCCTAAAACTGCATTTGGTGAAGAGAAAATAGGAGTTGAGGAGGAATTAAAGATGATTTTTTAATTTGTAAAATTTAACGTGGTATTATATTACATCCTAAAACCAAATGGAAAAATTGATTGAGAGCTGGATTTTTTTGACATCACCTCATTGTGTATCTTTAGAACATGAAAATAATAGCTATAATTGAACTATTCTTAAATTACATTTTCCCCAGAGAATATAAATACTTTTTCAGGATACTTATTATATTTGATGATTATAATTCCATCAGTTTGACTAATTAAATTTTAGTTAAATTGAGATTATGTCTTGGTCTTTGTGATAAAAATAAACTTAAGTAGCAAATACTTCCTCTTGTTTCTTTTGAAAGTCTAAACTTGATCAACTACAAAGAATTATTGCAAAATTATTTTTATTGTAATGTTTACATCAAATGCTTCTGAGTAAATAAGTGGCTTTAATGCCAAATTTTGCAATACTTTTTAAGTATTGATAAAATAAATTTATTTCCTCATGGAGAATTCTTTTTACATGTTCATGTCAAATCACAATTTTCTATAAAGCTTACATCACCGAAAATATTTATAGTTTCTCTGGAGTATATATTTTTTTCTAAATCTCTGTGACTTGTGTAAAAGATTGCTAAAATCAGATGAGAGACACCTGAGGATTTCAAGAATAAGCAAGGATAAAATTGTGATAATTTTATCACTAGTTAAAAATCTAGTCATCACTATAAATTACTGTTTTCCCAAAGTGTTATTAAAGTACCATTTTGAGTGCTCTTTATAATTAGAATTCATTAGTGATTCCAAATATACATATATTGGTCACTAACAAGTCAATCATTTATCTTGGTAGAATTAATAGTAATGAATAATGTTTTTGCCGTGAAACCTACTATAATGTTGTAGAGTGAATAAAGCATTTTTAAATGGGAAATTTAAGCAGTCATAATTTTGATATTTTAAAATATCTTGTTCAATTTCTCATAAACGGAAGTTCCAAGGAAATTGTACTACAGACAAACCACTTATGGGCAGACAAGGGAGGGTTTGAGCAAACAGCTATTTCACTGAAGAGGATTCTTACAAGTGTAATGATTTAGTTAAGTGAAAAACAAAAGTTAAATTCCCAGATTTAAGGAGACTAGGAATTTGTAGGTATTAAACCTGAATCTGGAAATAATTCCAAGGAGACCTGAAAAGATAATTCCAGAAGGTCAAATATCATAGATAATATTTGGGGAAATAAAGCCTTAAGACTTCCATACAGTGAAGTTCTTGGCCTTACCCTGCATTCATTATCATTTATGGCCATTTATTATATCACTCTTGTATAAAAGAGTTTAGAAAAATCAGAAAATACTCTTATTTGGTAAATGAACTTGAAACAGCAAGCAAAATATAAGATATTAGTTCAATGATAAGGAAAACTTATAAAAATGCTATCTAAGTCAGATAGACAGTGTAATCTAGAGGTCAGACATTAAGTCAGGAAATGATAATTCAGTCAACACAAGCTGATCTGGTCCACTATATAATCTTAAATAAAGCTGGAAAATTAGAGCCGTCTGCTTCTTGGCTACTTTTATACTATCCTATGGAAAGCTAGAATAGAATCTTATACCTGAGAATAACTGAGAACTGTTGGTTAAGCGAAGCAAATATAGGGAGGCTGAGTGAAGATGGACCACGTTAACAGAAATGTTTCTGTATATTTAGGCTGTTACATGCAGACCTACAGACAGATATATGCCTAAAACTTATGTGATTCATTGTTTGTGGAAGTGAAAACTCTATAGCACAAAACAAAATAAATTATTGAAATATATTTTCCTTTAAAAATTAATGGAGATATTTAAATTCTTTGTAGGTGTTTTATATTTCACTGTCATACACATTTCTGTTAAGGGTGAAGCATGGCCAATAAATAAATAAACAAATAAATAAATAAATAAATGATCAGGACCTTTGTGGGAATCTTCTCAAATTGGATACATCTGGTGTGTTTTTTGTGAGGCTGATGGCAATTTTCATCTAATGAGTGGATCTCTTACACATCCCGTGATCATCAAAGAAGGAGATTTTATGTGAGAAAGTCTTCTGAGAACAAAGCAGAAAGAACACTGATAAGAATTACTGAACATCAAACTATGGCTCATTGCACTGATTCCAATGTAAGCAATATTTCTTTTCAGTTATTCTCATCCCTAGGGCCATAATTAGTTAAAAAGAAAAACATTTTAATGATACTATATTTAATTGTCACTGGAATACTTCCAATGACAATTTTTTTAATTTTATAATTGATAAAATCTGTTAATAACTTTTTACATGCTTTCTTATGAAATTCCTGTACATTATGTAAAAATATAGCTAAAATATTTGATCAAACCATATTATAAAATATGGATTGTAATTACAGTTAATCCTCTTCTTTTACCTTATAAATATTAAACATTTCTTACCTACTGTTAACTAAAAATAGAATCACATGCTAACTGCCAAATCAATTTGTCTTAGCCATATGTATTTTAACTTTTATTGAATGCATAGGGAAAATTTGATAGTGAGATGAGAATTTAGTGGAGTTGTCTCTGATTGCCTTAGCAATGATTATTACTTAATATTTCCCCAAAGCAAAACAGCACATTTGCATATGTTTAACTTATAATATCATGCATTTTATACTTCATAAATACCATATTTTAAAAATTTACATCATCACTCCTTAAATGAGAAAGACTATCTTTCTTTGATTATTTTCTTTTTATAACTTATTATAAGTGGGTATATTAATTACATCCTCATCCTTGGATGTTAGCCTTTCATAAAATATTATTATTTAATCTTTTCTAAGTATTTAGTTATTTTTTCCAAATGTTTTTCATAATATACCTCTAAAGATTTTTATATGTTTACATAAATTGAAGAAAATGAAGTTGTACTGTTTCTAAGAAAGAGTATGCCTGATTTCACTAATTAATTTGACATCGAGATAACTTTGCTAAAAGCAAAGCACACACTTTCCATAAATTGAATGAATGAAATCTGAATGTCGTTGTTGTTGACTAACATATTAAAGTCAATGAAGTTGTATTTAAAATATTGTATTGCCAAAGATGTATTTCTATTAACACTGTGCTTCATTTTTTCTACCCTTTTCTTAGGATATTCGTTCAAAAGAGGTACCTCTAAGTGAAAAGAAAAACAGTTATAAATAATAAACATTTGAGAAGTCTTGGTAAAGCAATTCGTATGCTTTTCAGAAACTGTAAAAATAAATGCCTCTACATGACTGAATAAAACAGAGTTTGCATGCTGGTTCAGTTGTTTTTAATAAATTTATGTCAAAATATAATCAAATTGTCAAGGGATAGATTTTTTATAATAATTTTGCTGATAATTTCCATATGATTTTGAACATATAAGTCAGAAAGAATTTAAATAACTGTGTGACATTGATTTAACAAAACACTCTCTTTGTGAATGACCTTGGCTCTGAGAATACCAATCATAAAAAGATCACTGAAGCAAATGCAACAATATTCCTACAGTAGGATTCAGTAACCATCAATGAGGGCATATATATACACATTACATATATAAACTTATTAATTTTTTAAATATATAATATATATAAATATATAAATGTAAATATATGAATACTCAAAATATACTACATATATAGTATAGACATATATGTAGTATAGACATATGAATATGTATACACATACACTCAGGGAGAGGGTTTTGTAAAGTACTTTTCTGTTTATCAAAAGCAATTATCAAAAGCGTTTTCCTGTCATTCATGACTTAAAATGAGATTCTTAGTAGTTTCAGAATATTTAACCTTATTGATATATATAATTTATTAAATAATTTTTTTAAAGGCAGACATTTAGACAATTCCAATTTTTGAAATATGTTAACCCATATCATATTATTTCATTAAGGTAGAAATAATCATGTGGCATCAAAATATATTAATATATTTTATACATATATTCTGAAAGTTATATTCACAATAATGGCATTATATATTTCTATCACTAGAACGTGCGCATTTATTTTACCTACTCTTTGCCAATTAGATACATAAATTGTATTTTATTTTTTAAAATTTATCTTTCTTTGATAATTACTGAGGTTAAATATGCTTTCCAGTTCTCTGTATTTTACCTTTTTGTTGAACTATATCTTAATTCTTTCAAAAGATTGTATTAATTAGGCTCGAGAATTGATTATTTCCATGTTTTATCAAACCAGTAATCATTTGAATTGCATGAAGAACAACTCTGGCCATAAATACCCAAAATGTCTAATATTATATAGGATAAGGTATCTTTTTGTGTATTTTTAAAGGTAGGTTTTTTTTTTTTTTTTTTTTTTTTTTTGAGACGGAGTCTCGCTCTGTCGCCCAGGCTGGAGTGCAGTGGCCAGATCTCAGCTCACTGCAAGCTCCGCCTCCCGGGTTCACGCCATTCTCCTGCCTCAGCCTCCTGAGTAGCTGGGACTACAGGCGCCCGCCACCTCGCCCGGCTAGTTTTTTCTGTTTTTAGTAGAGACGGGGTTTCACCGTGTTAGCCAGGATGGTCTTGATCTCCTGACCTCGTGATCCACCCACCTCAGCCTCCCAAAGTGCTGGGATTACAGGCGTCAGCCACCGCGCCCAGCCAAAGGTATATTTTTTAGTGGTAAAAAAGACACACTAATGCACATATTTAAATTTATTTGACCACAGTTTCAAAACTCATCCTAATGAAAATTTAGATACTTTTGCATAAATATAAAAGTAGTTCTCAGAGGTTTTTTCCCTGAGTTTTCCTATGTCACTAGTGAAGAATTAGAGGGTAGATAAATAATTTATTCCTCTAGAATTGCCTAGTAATACTCTAAATGTCTAATAATCCAAAAGGCAAAGATGTGCAGGACTAAATCCATTTGTACTACTTTTAGTACAAGATTATAAATATACCTAATTAAGATAAGGAAATAAACAGAAAATATGACAAATTAAATCTAGATACTTAGTTTCATTTGACGTTTTTTATACCCACAAAATGTTAGGTTATATGGTATTGTATATGTCCTTCACTGTCTTGATGGGTCAACATCGTCTCCCAGAACTTGTCTTAAATATTAATTATTGGAAAATCATTGACCCACCAAGGATTATATTAAAATGCCTAGCCAAAAAATTACTGGAAGCTGCATTTTTTTTTCTTCCAGATTACTCTGTCTCTTTCACCAGAATCAAGCCACAAATGATGTACATTCCCTTAAAAAACTTCTTCTGATTTTGGTGAAATCTGTTTGTGTCTCCTCCAAAATTTGTGTTGTGGCCACTCCAAAATTGGTGTTTGTGTCCCCTCCAAAATTTGCATGTTGAAGCCCTAACCCCCAGTGGGATAGTATTTTAGAAGACTGGGTGTTTAGTGGTAATTAGGTTTGGATGAGGTCATGAGGGCAGAGACCTCATAATGGTATTAATGTCCTTGTAAGGAAAGAGAGACTGGAGGTTTCTCTTATCATCATGTATGGATACAGTTAGAAGCCATCTGTCTGAAAATCAAGAAGAGGGCACTTAGCAGGAATCAACCAGCACGTTGATCTTGGACTTCCTGGCCTCCATAACTCTGTGGAATAAATGTTTGTTGTTAAACCACCAAATATCTGGTATTTTAGTATAAGAACCTGAAATGACTAAAACAACATCTTACACTTAGTCACTAGTGTTGTACGTAAGTAACAGCAGATATAGCTGGCAGGGTCTTCATGCTTTTGATTCTAACTTACATGCATATTTCATTGACAATTAAGCATTATTTAGCTAGTTACTTAGGCATTCCTAAGGAATTTCTATTAATCAATGCTTGCTAGGTCTTTTAACATAATTATTTGAATTAAAGCACAATAAGAAGACCATTTCAAATATATTGGCAATTCTTTTTAAACTGATTAATGTTTTAAATCAGTTACATTGCTTCTGATTGAATTAGCATAATTTTTACATTTTCTTGCTGCAAATATTATAGATATGAAAGTGTGGTTGAAATTTATCTATTATATCTAAAAGGACATCCATTTTCAGGAAGTCATTTTAAAGATTTTCACATACATCAATTACAAAAACACAAAAATCGTAAGTAGAATAAAATTACATGTTTAAAATGCAAAGTAATTCAATAAATTCTGGCAAACTTTTAATGGAAATTACTAAACTGGATAAGGCAATATGTGTAACATATATTACCAGAATTGTGCAATATGTTATTCTTGATTATAGTTCTTTTTCAAGATTGAAAATCATGACAATGATTAAATTAAGAATGTAAATGTGGAATAATATGGAGTAGCATGTGCATATCTTCATTGTCCCATTTGTACTCTTGCCTAGTTTTCTATTTATTTCTGATAGTTAAATTTGTGAGAAAGCTACGTATATGGAATTGTGTAGTTTATGGATACAATTAAGTAAAATGACCTTTCAATAAATAAGCTAAAATTACAGATTTGGGTCAATGGTTTTTCCCAAATCTACAGTCTTGGCTTTCTTTACACAAAATTTTCAACAACAGAGGACCCTGGTAATAGAAAAATATGAATTATGAACTGTTTTACTGAGAGACTTATATTTATGTCAGTGAATGAAATTTACATGTTGTCCGAGGTATCTTATAAGGAAGAAAAACACTCAAGGCCAGACGGCTTCTTTGCTCTATGACAGATGATGTAATATGCTACTAAGGAAAAAAATATATACATTATCATGTGTTCTTTATGTATAATTTTTTATTAGTGATATTTGTGTAGTCTTACAATTAGACATATAGAGAGTACACCAGATAATTAGTTTCAGATTTATAGACAAAATTTATTTCACTGGTGAGTCATTGTGTTTTCAGGATAGATGAGGCTTAATGAGAACACATATGTTTATGCTAAATAATCTGTAACACCAACTGAGGTTGCACAGTCCCCTCAACATCAGGAAGATTGACTTTGCCTCAGTGTATCACTTTGCAACAGAAGTACCCTTCAGGTAAGTTGAAAAAGTTATCAAGCATGTAGTTGAAATGAGCAGTGACAATTCCAAGAGAGGCAGGAGAATTGTAGCTCGCCATTGTGAAAGCATTTCAGCTCCCAAAGAAGACAAGCAGTCACCTTTCAAAATAAAGTTGACTACCGATTATGGCTATTGTTTTCACTTTTCTTAATCTTTTGCTGGTTTAATAACATTTGCAAATAAAAATATACCTTTTTTCTTTTAAGCATAAGATATATTAACAAATAGCATTATATTATGTTAGGTACCAATTGGAAGGAGTACTTAATTATCATTGTCAGAAAAATGAGAATATATTCAAGAAATTCTGAGGGTTCTTCAAGTGCATTCATTTCAACACTAGCTTGTACATTATGTTAATTACAACCTGGCCGTTTTCTATAGTCTCTTTCAGCAAGCATATTGATTCACAGATTTTATTCACCAAGCACTTCTCAACTCTTAAGCTTTACATTTTTAAAACTAGTCAGTCCCTCTGTTTTATCAATTTCTCTTGTGTTTCAGATCTTTGTTTAATTCTCCTCTTCAAGTTCTATCTAAATAAATTAGATATAATATTAATATTTCCCCTTTTTCCTGAATGAATTCAGATAATAAATCTATAGTTAGATATTTTTAGCAAGTGTAATGAAACATTTCAGAAAAAAGAAATTACACATAAGAAAAATTTACAAGCATAGCACCTTGAAAGTATTGAGGCAAATTGCTCAAAAATAGATTCTTCTTACTCTAGATATTGGATGTAGGAAATCTTTCTTTCCTCAAAGTATTCCAGTAAATTTTCTTCCTAAATGTGTTTTTAGAGATTCAAAGGCAAATGAAGAGCAAGCACAACAGCAAGGGAGAGAGAAATATGGAGAGGAGAGAAAAGAGAAAAGGAAAATGAAAGGAGAAAACTGTATTCTTCTAATGTAGCCTCAGAAGTCACATACAGTTGCTTCTACCTCATTCCATTCCAGAGAAGCAAGCAACAAAGGCTGGCCCAGAATCAAATAGAGGTAAATTAAACTGCCACACCTCATCAAAGAGAACTAGCTGAATAATTTAGGTACATATACAAGCCGCAATTCTATATAGCTATTAGAAAACGAGACGACTACAAAAATTATTGTTATTAAGTAAAAACTAAAGGAGCAGAAGAGTTTATATAATATGCTACTAAGGCAAAAAAAAAAAAAAAAAAAAAAAGAATGCTTACCTGAAAAAATTGTTGGAAGGAAGCTAATAACAGTGGGTGGCCTGGGCTATGTAGAGTTGTTGGGCCGATGGAGAATGAGAGAAATTGTTTTTTAAAAAATGATTTTGTTTACATGTTTTGGATTTTAATTTTAATTCATTCTGTATCTAAAATTATTTTGTATAAATACATTATGCCAACCTGAGATATAATTATATTAATCAGTTCCTTATGCATGGAAATTGTCTTGTACTCTGCCCTTCAACATTTTGAAGGTAGGGATAACACAGTAGCATATACACCATCCTTCAGAAAGCATCCGAATATATTACTGTAGATGAATGCCAATAAGAACAAAATACACACTAACACTTGACAGGGTAGGATATTTCTCATATTTATTTTTCATGATTTTGAAGCAGAAGCAGATCTATTCTTTCAAAATGTGGAGTGTGCAATAATTTAAACAGTAAAGTATAAATTGAGATAATCATTTTAAAACTCGAGTTTGGAAGACATTTTGTTATGACAGCAGATATACCTGAGGGGATACCATTTTTCCATTTGTGTGCTGTTTAGACCATAATTAACTCACAAAGTTCATGCAGAGGTTATAGTGAACCACAATGTTTATAGAGAATTAAAGATCTATTCCACATATTTTTGGAATGGAATATTTTCTATCAATAAATGTTTTATGTGTCAAAATTTTTATTTGCATATTATTGCATTAGTCTGTCTTTGGAAACTTTATTTAGCATGATATACAAATTTCAAATAATTCTTATTTTACAGAGCAAGGGTAGCAATTTAAAATATTTCTCAAATCACTAAAATGACATTGAAATTGTTAACTAAGATACAACTCAGTTATTTTATTGTAATTATGTATTAATTGGACTCTTTACTTTTAAAATCAAGTATTCAATTTCTCAAAATGATTTTAAGATATACACATAATCTATCTGAATATTTAATGTGTGGTATTGTTACTCCACGTTTAATATGATTGTTTAAGATATGACGCACTGTGCAATTCTACAAGATTTCAGTGTAGGATTTGATGGTTCTTTAGTATAAATCATATTTACATTTGACACTAGCCAAGATGTATGATGGATAAATACAATGTTACAGTTATACAAAAGATTATACAGTGATAAAATACTGTGCCAAATATTTTAAATGCTGCAAAATATATATAGATTAGAAAAGAAAGAAGAATGAACTTGTATCTTCTCCATTTTGTGCTGAAATGCAAGTTAGAGATTCTGTGTGGTATAGAGAACATAATATTGGACAGCAGTAATAATATATATGGTATAGACATTTCTGTTACTGAAAGTAAATTCCACCTAGGAGAATCAAGATCCCTGATCTCAGTTTCCTTGTTTCAACTACAAATGAAATACACAAAAATGTCACCAAAGTAGCTTTAAATTTTATCTTTGTTTGGCTAGATAATGATTCAAAATAAAAATGATAGATAAATTAAGACAGAATGAAATAACATGGCATCGGTGCTAATACAAATCTTATTTATAATAAGATATCCAGTGAATGGCAGAAGTTTTTCATGTAGAGTTTACTGTTCACTGTCTTTCATTCATGATGTACTGATTTTCAATTGATTATTAGAGATGATCCATATTTGCACATGTGCATGAATCAGGCAATTAGTGTGCATGAATCTACCCAATTCATCTTCTATCCCCTGAAATGATACAGTGAGTATATTAACTTGTCTGTAGATTTGTACAAGGTAATTTGAAATTTCATTTTAATTTGGGAAAACACTTAGCAATGTAGAAAAAAGAAAGCTAGTTGAAAACGGAATTATTGATTGGGTTTGAGAATTGATTTAGGAGATAGGAAGGTCAGAGAAAAATTTTCAGTGATCAATAATAAATTAAGGTCAATTAGCAGAGGAAGAAGGCTAGAGAAAGAGGCAACATAATATCACATCAAGGAGATTTAATTACTGAGCCTAAAGCAAAACTGCTACTTAGTTAAGAATTCTTGTTAGTAATGAAACTAATTTATCCTTTTTGACCCATTTTCCAGGAAGCCTCTTGATCCAACCTGAATACTAAATCAGGCAATTAGTGTGAAACAAGATATCTAGGTTTCTCAAAGATATTCATTTTATTTTTATAAAATTAGGCAAGAAATCCTCCAACATGCCTTTCTGAGAGTTTAGAGCTTAGAAATAAAAATTAAAGGATTTGAATCAACCCAAATATAAATCAAACAAAAATGAAAGGATTCCCAACCCTGTGTTTTACTCTCTACAAATGAAACAGGCTAACCATGGTATTCAACTGGGCAACATTTCCAGTGTTCTATTTCATAGAATATTTTGTTCACATATTCTAATCCTTTCATCCCTCCAAAATATCCTGTTTGGATTCAGTCAATATATATGTTCATCATTTATTTGTTGTGTTTTATTATGTGATGGAGATTGTTTTAAATACTGGTGATAAAGCAACGAGTAAACATAAACAATCCCTACATGCTGGAAGCAAATTATATTCTTGGGAGGGTAACACAAATTAACAAAAGAAATCAGGAAAAGGTATGCTATTTTGCATTGTGATAAGTACTATAGAAAAAAATAAAGCAGACAAGCATAATTGTGAGCATGGCAGGTATTGCAATTTTGTGTAGGGCAATCAGGGAAGGCCTCTTTTAGGAAGTGGTGTTTAACTAAAGATCTGAGAGAGGAGCATGAGTGAGTTGTGAAGATATCTTGGGGAGACTGTTTTAGGCCAGAGAGCAGCAAGTGGCAGGAAGTTGGAGAATGTCACATGCGCTTGAAACAGATATTTACAAAGTAATTTGACTTAAATTTTAGGAAAGACTTAGCTGAATGGAAATGAAGTAAGCTAGATGAAAACAGAAATTACTGATGGCATTTGAGGAATTAATGTAGGACATTGGACATTTAGTGGGTATTGTGTTTTTGAAGAATAGGGAGGACGGTGTGGCTAGAGACTGTTGGCCAGCAGGGGCAGTAGCAGAAGATGAATTGGATAGCTCATCAGCTTTATTGAGTGCCAACTGAAAAGGAACAAGAGTGCAAGCTATTGCAATAACCCACGTAAGAAATGACAATGGCTTGGAGCAGAGTAGTAAACCTGGAGATAGGGAAAAGTGATTAGAGTCTGGATATATTTTTAAGGCAGAGCCAAGAGAATTTTCGGCAGTATTAGGTGTAAGAAATGGGAGAAATAAGTGAGTCAAAGATGACATCAAGTTTTTAATCTAAGCATCTTACAAAGATGGCTGGCATCCACCAAGATAAGGAAAACTGCTGGGAAAGTGAGTTTTTGAAGGAAGGTGAGGAGCTTGATTTTGGGCGTATTAACTTCAGAATGTCTATTAAATATCCAAATGGAGATTTCAAGCAGGCAATTGGGATATATGTATATGGAGTTCAGGAGAAAATGATACAATTGCAGGTAGAAATTTGAGACCATCAGTCTTTAGATTTCTAAAAATAGGTTTGGGTGTGATCACCTAGGAAGTAAAAGAAGATGAAAACTCATATATTTTCATTTTAATGACTGAACCATGGGCCACTCTGATGCGCAGAAGCCAGGAAGATGGGAAGACACCAACAAATAAACTGCTAGAAAGGGGCTAGAGAGAGAGGGAAATGGTGGGTCTAGGTCAAATCTTAGAATCTGTTTTTTTAGAGGGTAATTTGTCTCTGAGTTTGAAGCTGAGTTTTTCCTTTTTTTTTTCCTGTGTCAATGTCATGTTGATATAAATGATATCTTCATTACTAATTCACTCTTGATTTTATATGGAGCCCACAAAAATAAGCAATCTGTTTTCTTCCAAACTGCAAATGAGTATTTTACAGAAAAACCTGAAAAAATAACCTTAAATAAATTTCCTTAGAATGTAAGAGAGAAAGGGTTCGCACAGATAACTTATCGGTTCTGGATCATCTAGGGAAGCTCTGATTTCAAATATTGTGTGATTCCTATAAGCTATCAACATTTCACCAGGACCGGGTGCAGTGGCTCACACCTGTAATCACAGTACTTAGTGAGGTACAGGCAGGAGGATCACTTGAGCCCAGGAGTTCAAGTGACAGCTCAATGTAGCCTGGGCAACATATGAAAACCCTGTCTTTACAGAAATTTAAAAATTAGCTAGGTGTGATGGTGCTCATCTGTGGTCCCAGCTACTCAGGAGGCTGAGGTGGGAGGCTTGTCTGAGCCTGGAAGGTTGAGGCTGCAGTGATCTGTGATCATGCCACTGCATTCCAACCTGGGTGACAGAATGAGACCCTGTCTCAAAACAAAGAACAAGCAAACAAAAACCATTTCACAGAAATTTCAACATGAAGGTTTCAAAAATGTATTTTCCGAATTTCCTTTCACACCCAGAAGTGACACCAAAGTCTCTTTCAATATTCAAGGCATTGGTAAAATATACGTAAATTTGTGTTTCCATATATATGAATAATATATTATCAGAATGTATCATTTTACATGGAATAAATGTTCAAATGCATTCAACTGTTTCAGTAAGGTTAAATATTCTATGTTTAGTTTACTCTTTCACTCTCTATCACACACACACACATAATGCAGATTTAGTTGAGGAAAAAATTAACTTTATTGAGGAAATGAAATAATCAAAAATGTATTTGATTTACTTTTAAAATATATCCCCAATCTTTTGAAAGATCTATCAGTAGCCTTTGAAATTTTTTTCTTATTTGATGATTCTGTAGAACATAAT
Source organism: Theropithecus gelada (assembly GCF_003255815.1). Taxonomy (NCBI): domain Eukaryota; kingdom Metazoa; phylum Chordata; class Mammalia; order Primates; family Cercopithecidae; genus Theropithecus; species Theropithecus gelada. The sequence continues at coordinate 21,493,390 of NC_037686.1, read as the reverse complement.
TAACAATATATTTTTCAAAAAAAAATGTAGGAACATAAAGTATTTATTTTAATTTTCTTAAAAATCACCACCCTGCCCCATAATTACATTAATGCATTTCCCCATGGCTGCAAATTATTTATACACTACAAAACAACAAAGTAAATGCTTTTATCTTCTACATAATTTGAAATAAGTGCATTATACACATATCAAAGTGCATGTACATGACTAATTTTAATAATAATTTAGTACTTATTATAAACAGACCAAACACTTGTAATTATCATGTTTTATAAGATGAGTAAACTAGGAAGAACCTTACAAAGCAACTAGTGTTTATATTTTCACAGTTTTACAAATGAAAAAACAGAGACCAGTATGGATAAAGTTGAAAGCCCAATTTGACATAACAGACACGGGTTCTATTTGTCTAGCCATTATTCATTGCATTTTATCAGTGACTTAAAATTCAATCATATGCGAATCCTTAATTATTATGTTTGCATGCAAAACAACTTTAAGTTGCCTTCCAAAATAAAAGTCTTGATTAAATAAAATATACGTTTGTATTTAATACACTTTTAAATTTTTAGAGCGATTTTAGATTTTTTTTTTAATTGCAACAATAGTACTGAATTCCAGTATACCTTTCACCCAATTCTCCTCAATGTCTGTATTTTCTATTACCATGACATATTTGTCAAAACTGATCAAATAACAGTTTACATTATTATAAACTAAACTCCATATTGTTTGGATTTCACTTCTTTTCTGACTGTGCCAGGATCCAATCCAGAATACCACACTGCATTTAACCACTGTCTCTTCATTTTTCATGACCTGCACAGTTTTGAAGATTACAGGTACTCTTCTCTATCACATCATTTTAAAGGGAATATATGCAATAAATAAACATGATTAATCACCCATGATATTTAAATTGTTCACTTGGTTAAAATAGCTCCACTCTAAAATTACTTTTCTCTCCCTTTGTACACTTTATCAGTTGGAAATGTGCCACTAAGTCCTGCTTCTCCTTCTGGAGAGTAAAGCAGTAATTATTTAACATCCTCTTATATATTAAATAATTTACTATATAAATGTTTTCTCACACATATTTATTTTATACTTTAAAATATAATCCCAAGATACTTGACTTACTTTTTGGCTCTACTTGTCCCCACTGTGGCCACTGGGAGTCATTTCAGGTTGGCTCCTGTGTCTCATTGATGTGCCTCAATCCATTGATGTTTTGGGTGCTTCCTTGATTTCTGGTACTACAAGATGCAACAGTGTCACTTTATATTTTCCTGTCCCAGCTATAGAATCAGACCTTGGTGCAAAGAGCCCTGATTCCCTTTATTTGAGAATGCAATTTAGAAACTCCTGTCAGAGTTCAGAATATGCTCATTGTGATTGAAGTGTCACTTGTGAACTGAGCTAGTAAATCTACATATGTATACTAACCCATGTTTACATCACACATAGATACACATTATAGATATTATTATTCATATATCTATGTATCTGTGTTCCTATTAAGCTATTGATGAGCTCATACTGATGTTTCTAATTCTACCAGTGCCACATAGTTCTTTCTAGTTTACCCAAGTATTTGTAACTCCTAAGGTGAGTTCCTTGAGTCACTAATGTCTCTAAACCATCTCCAGTGGAATAGGGCAGCAATTCTTGTTTATTCGTCATATTTTAGTGGCTTAGCTTTGCTCTGATTTATATGAGTAGTTAGTTTCTATGACAAAAACATTTATTAAGCATCCAAAAATACTGATCCACCAATAGCACATTATCAAAATGTGTTACCAACCAATTGGATGCATTATTAGAAAATTAAAATCATCTATACTAAGAGATCAAGCTTGTATGACAACTAATTTTACTTTCTGAAAATAATTAAGCATTAGTGTATTCATGCATGGATGTTTAGTCATGGGCAATTATCACATGAAGTGAAGCATTTGAATGTATATCATACATTTTCAAAACATTTGAGAATGGTATTTTTCTGTAGTATTTTCTCCATTTGTAATATTAGGAGAAAAAATTGCTGAAAAATTATTTTATAAGTTTCACAGAAAATGAACTTGACAACGAAAGAGAAAATATTGGCACAGTACATGGTGAATGGATGGAACATAATACATTTTTATTGTGAACTATCAATTCTAGTTAATAATGTCTACTAACTGTTTAATAGAAAGTACTGCACATTCTCCCTGTAATTCGTATGGCAGACGTTTGATTTCAAATGCTACCTGGCCTCACACATACTTTATCTCATCATTAGAAGAATGTATAACTGTTATACAAAAATATAAAATTGCTTTTATTGAGATGCATATGGACCATTTTGCACTCCAAATTCATTTGCTTTTTGGTCACATAGTTTGGCAAAAAGGAATAACAAAAAGTAATGTATATATTTTTTGGATTATGTGCTTCAGAAGATCATGGCAGGAACTTGATGATAATAATTTTCTACTTCTGAGAATAGACAAAAGAAGAAAATTGCAGGGATGTTTAATTTACAGAGCAAAGTGTTATTTTGCATGATTGTCTCATTCTGCCTATATATAGGTTCCTCACGGGGATTCCAGAATGACATTCTTGTCAATCATTTATATAATTCTAGCCATATAAGTCTTTAATAGTATTCTGATTATGAGAAAATAATTCAGTGCGACTGTCTGGAGAACTTACATGTTGGGAGTGAAACTCAGTTAACTGATATGAAATGAAATAATATTAGTTCTTATTTATTAAGTTGAGAGTTCAATTAGATCTTCAGGACAGGCTTATGCTATAAGACCTTAAATTGAGATCATTCTGACTTTCTGTATCTGTTTTTCCTTGTACAGAATCTAAGGTGGATCTGTAATAGCAAACATTACTCTATAATAAGTGTTATTCAATTAATGTTATAGTCACTAGCTTAGACATAAGTAACATCAGGGATGATTTATAATCAGTATTGAGCTAAAATGTATTTCCTTTGCAGCTCAGTCCTTCACCTGCATTCCATGAATTCTTTGCTTTCGTAGAAATCATTTTCTACTTCAAAAAACCATGGTGAAATTGAAGTCATTTGAATAAGTTTCACTATGTTTTAAATCTAGTCACTTAAATAATATGTTATTTATTTTCCCTGCTATGTTTATCCAGCACTCATGAATACAAATATTTGTAATGATAACCAAGATCTGATCTCATTTCCTTCTGAGGACGTTCTCATTTCATTGTGTGTAAAGATGAGACTCAAAGAATATATTTTTATCTGTATCTTTATAAGCATCCCACCCAATTTTAGGTGAAAACTGAGGTTGAAAGCCAGCCACCCATAAAATACATCTGTTTATACTAGAAGTAGTATAAACAGGTGAGTATAAACAGATATATTTTATTTCTAAATGCTCATTGCTTTGCAAAATATGTTCTTACCATTTATTTATTTTTCACAGCTGGTTGAATCTTGACCTACTCTGTAACACTGCATGCCTTCCCAGTAAGGTGCCCATTTTATAACCTCCTCTTTGAAACTTGAAGAATGCTCCCACCTGCTGAATAAAATATGAATGGAGATTAAACACTTATGATGAAAGAAGTAAATGTTTATGAATAAAAATCCTAGGTGTATGAGAAAAAATGCTATACATGTATATTAAAACACTTTCTTTTCACTAAATGTATGTTGTATTTTAACCAAAAAAGTTAGTTGTCTCGCTAGTTATATGTGAATTTAAAAGATTTCAAAGAAATATTTGTTCAACACTGTAAATATAACTGTAGGGAAGTTCAAAATTACCCTCTGAAAATTCACTAATTGAGTCCACTTTAACTGACAACAGACAGATAAACAGGAGAAAAGGTATACAAACTTACTACTCTGCAAGCACACAGGAACCACAAAAAGCATAAAACTCAAAGAAGGACCAGATGGTTGAAGCTTAAATACACTCTTCATAGGAGGGAGAGAAGAGCAGGATGTAGGCAATTTTACAAGAATAGTAAATTTTGTTTTGTTTTGTTTTGTTTCGTTTTTGTTTTTGCGACGGAGTCTCGCTCTGCTGCCCAGACTGGAGTGCAGTGGCGTGATCTCGGCTCACTGCAACCTCCGCCTCCCGGGTTCACACCGTTCTCCTGCTTCAGACTCCTGAGTGGCTGAGATTATAGACACCCGCCACCACGCCCAGCTAATTTTTGTATTTTTAGTGGAGACGGAGTTTCATCATTTTGGTCAGACTGGTCTCAAACTTCTGACCTCATGATCCACCTGCCTCGGTCTTCCAAAGTGCTGGGATTACAAGCGTGAGTCACCGCACCCGGCCATAGAAATGGTTTTTAGGGGAGATGGATGGGCCTGAAGAACGGACAATAGATTGGGCAATTTTGTGTGTGCTCTGGGTGTGGTGTCCACTGTAGTCTTCCTTCCTATGATATACATCAATTTCTCCTGGTTGATGAGATACCTGGGGAAAGGATTTATGACAATTGCATATCATCTGGAGGATCTGGCCTTTAGGTAGATAAGGGAACTTCAGAAGAAGCCTTCCTTTGTTTTGCTCCTCCCCAGGTGATCTGCTGAGGTTTAAAGTCCAAAATGGTGTATATTGGAGGTTGCTTCCTGAGCCCCAGCATAACAAAATCTTGTCTTTTTCCTGGGTCCAGGTATGATTATTAGCTTCACATTCTTGCAAAGATTCGGAGGGTGTGGAAGGGGAATGTTAGAAAGAGGGACACTTGACACATGAAAAACATGTAATAGAGGGAAATTGCCAAAGACACTTATTTCTTGAGGACAAGTTGGTGTGATCTTGGGAGAATTGGAAAAAAGAGAAAATAGTAAATGAAAGGAAAATAAAACTAGGTTAAAGACTAAAACTAGTAGGTAAGGAAAGAGAAATCTATAAAGTATTTTGAAATATGAGAAGAGAAAAACACCTATTATAGTGCCAAATATACTCTAGAAAGGCAGCTAATGATTTTGTGTATTATATTAAATCTAACACAAAGTTACTAACAATGGTTTATTAAATGAAAAGATTTTAAATGCCAAATTTTGAGACTCAAATGCATTAATTTTCTCATTCTCTTACATAGATTTCTAAGGAAGAATATTATAAAATTAAATCCTTTGAAAATCCATTTAAGAAAATTTTACTATAGGTAAAATTTTACTATATAGGTAATGATTATAACAAATGTTTATTGAAAAATATAAAATCTATATAATTCTACACGTATAAAATTAGAATCCATAATTCCATTTTATGTCATATAAACATGAAATAATAAGTCCATTATTACATGTCAAAGATAAATTCAACCAAATTTTTGGCTTATAGTAAAATAATTTAAAAATTAATAATAAAATATAACATGGTAACAGGGATAATACAAATGACAGAAAAAAGCTAAAATTGAAAGTTCTATTATTTGGGTTTTGTAGTAGCAAATATTATGAATAGTAAATTCTGGCTATACACAGTTTCATATGTTAGGATCACTTTTATAGAAAACTAATCCTCATACTAAAAGTACATTTAATTCATTAAGTCCTCTGTATACAGTCAGACATAATATATTTTACTTCAACTAAATTTAGCAAATCAACTTTTTGAAGAAATTTCGGATTTCATCCAATTTATAAAATTTGTTAGTGTAAAGTCATTTATGACATCCACTACTTTTTATTGAAACTTAATAATGTACTTTCTTCTTCATCTTTGATGGCAGTTATTTGGGATCTATGTCTCTGTCTCTCTCCTTCTTTCTCTGCCCCTTTGAATAGTTACAAAAAAAAAAAAAAAAAGAAGACTTCTATCTTTTAGATTTTCTCTACTGTTCAGTTTAATCTATTCTTGATTTTATATTTATTGTTTCTTCATTTCTTGAGTTAGAAACTTAAATCATTGGTTTAAATTCTAAGTAACTGTTTTTATTCTGGTTTTCCTCTTAGTGATGATGATGTTTAGTTTAGTTTCTCATCTCCCCAATTCCCTGGCAACCACCGAATTACTTTCTGTTTTAATTTTGTATGTCAGAATATATACTCTAAATAATTTCAATATTTTGAAATTTGTTGAGACTGTCATCCAAATCCCAACATATGATTTATTCTCATAGGACCAGCATATGGTTTATTCCCATACAAACACATACATTCATTTAAGCCAAATTGGTTAATGTATTCCTCAAACCTTCTATGGGATTTCTTATTTTCGTCTCCCTGCTTAATCAACTATTGAAAAAGGAGTGCTTAGTCTCCCAGTAGGTTAGTGAGGTATACACATTTGTAATTCCAACAGGTCGATGAATCAATTTTAGCATTATGAAATAATGTGTATAAATTGTAATGCTTCTTGCTTTATGTTGTCTTTGATATTTATATAGTTTCAATCAGAAATTTTGTGGTTAATGTTTGTAAGGTATATTTTTTCAGCCTTCTGTGTTCAATCTTTCTGTTGTTCTTACATATAAATGGTGTTCTTTAAACAGTATAAAGATGGTGGGGTTTTGATAGCAGTCTGAAAATCTTAGACTTTCTCCTTATGAATTGTATTCCTTTTACATCAATGTACTAAAAATACAGCTAGATTTAAACATTCAGCTATACTTCTATTTTCTTAGGTTCATCTATTTTGTTTCATTTTCACTTTCTTTTATTTTGTCTAATTTGGAATTAATCAAAATTTTTAACTATATTTTTCTTTTATATTAAATTGCTAGATACACTTTCTTTTAATATATTTTAGTTTTTATGAAAGAGACAACAAAATGTATTCTTAAAACTTACAGACTGATTTTAAATGTTACTATCGCTAAGTACATAATAGTACTTAAACCTTATGATCTTAGGAATTTATCTGTATTCTTCAGAAATTTTGCACCATTGTTATAAGGCATTTTAATTCAATGGATAAAAACTCCATTACTCATTGCAATTATTATTTTGTGATATAAAATATGTTTATATTTACCAACCTTTCTGGTATAGCTTATTTTCTCTTGAATTTTTACACTTCCATTTCAGGTCATTTTTCTTCTTTCTAAATAACCAATTGGTTGTTCTTGTTTTAGTATAGGTATGCTGACAAATTTAGTAACCTGAAAACATTTTCATTTCACATTTCTATTTTTTCCCTATAGGTATACAACTTTGGTTTGGCAATTATTTTTTGTTTTGTTTTGTTTTGGTTTGGTTTGTTTTTCTATAAAGACAGAGTTCCATTTTCTTCTAGTTGTCATTGTTTTGGTTGAGAAGTCATCTGTAATTTTTGTTGTTCTTTCTTAGAAGATGAGGTATCATATTTCTTTGTCTTATTATAACATTTCCTCTCTCTCTTGCACTCTCTCTATTTTCTTATTTATTTTTGTGTTTTCTGCAATTTTACCGTGATGTGCTTAGGTGTTTTTAATTGATAGCTCTCTTACTTGGGATTTGTTGAACTTGAATTCGAGCTATCCTTTTGTCACTTTTGAAAGTTTTCCTTCACTGTATTTTTAATATCGCTTTTTACATATTCTCTTTTCTCTTCCCTTTCTGAGATAGTGGTTACATAGAACTTTGGAGGATGCACCATATTATTCAGCTTTGTTCTTATTTTTCTGTTTCTTTGTTTTCTAAAGAGGAGTTGTAGGATTTATTTTGAATGTTTGTGTTAATATTCTATTGTTGCTAATCAAATTACCGCTAATTTAGTGGCTAAAAACAACACACATTTATTATTTCAGATTTTCTGTGGATTAGGGATCTTGGCACACATTGACTGAGTCTTCTGCTTGACATATTACAATGCTGAAATCACAGCATTTTCCAGAACTGTAGTCTCATTTGAGGCTCTGTCAAGGAACTAATAATCTTAATCCAATCAAAATAAATTGATCTGAATTCTCTTTCTCTTTTGATACTGTGTTTTTGGTACACTTTGTCAGGTGCATCATTGAGAACTTGGCATTTTTTGCTTTTTTTGTTTTGTCTACCTTAGCCCAGAAGGCTACAGGAGGTTCTATTTTGTCATTCAGAGGTTTCATGTAGTTCTCATCTCCTGCTCTATAGGGCTTTAAAAATCTAAAAAATAATAATAATAATAACAATAATAAATAGTGAAAGACTTGTATTTGAGGAAGACTTACTCCCCTGTACATCCCTGTTTGGTAAGTGCCCTATGATTTTTGCAGATTTTATTCGTCTTTTTTTGTATCTTACATTCTTGTTTCCCAGCCTGCTATGCAACATGAAGCTTCGTCAGATGTCCCAGATGGAAGATGAACATGTGTTTCTGACCTTCAAATTTTCCATATTGTCACATCAGCCCCATACATTAGCTAAAATATGCTTTATTCCAGCAGAGGTTTTCTTCTTTGGCAATACAAATACTCAGCTTATTCCCTCTTTGCTTCCAGTTCTTTAGTAACACTGTTTAACATTGTTTCTTCCCCTTGTTTAGTAACATTCTTTGTTCAGTGACATTATCTACTAGTAGGAAGGAGGACGGGAATTGTCTACTAGTAGGGAGGAGGAAGGGAAACTTAAATAGTTTCTCTTCCTTTGGGTACTACATTAATAATTTATTTAATTAACAGTTCTTTCACATCTCACTGTGGTTTCAGTACTTTACATTTCATTTTATATGTTTTTTGTTGTTGGGAGCATCAAGCTACTGTGTCCTACTACATGTTCTTGGGGAGAAGTTTCAGAGTAAAAATGTGAACTTGCTCTTATCCACTATAAAATATTGCATAGTCACCCTACTTAGCCACTTTTCTTTTTTTCTTTCCTTTTTTTTTTTTTTTTTTTTTGAGATGGAGTCTCGTTCTATTCCCTAGACTGGAGTGCAGTGATGCCATCTCTGCTCACTGCAAGCTCCACCTCCCAGGTTCATGCCATTCTCCAGCCTCAGCCTCCCTAGTAGCAGGGACTATAGGTGCCCGCCACCACACGTGGTTAATTTTTTTGTATTTTTAGTAGAGACGAGCTTTCACTGTGTTAGCCAGGATGGTCTCGATCTCCTGACCTCATGATCTGCCCGCCTCAGACTCCCAAAGTGCTGGGATTACAGGCATGAGCCACCGCACCCGGCTGCCACATTTCTAATTTTAAAATTATAAGAGAAATGGATGCTACTTGCATCTCAATTTTACTATTTAGAAAGGTGAAGCACAAATAATTAAAGCCACTAGCACAAGATCATACGGTTGGTGAGTGATGAAATCAGGTTAATTGTTAAATATTCACTCTAGAGACTGTAGTCTAAATCCTATGTACACTTTAAATTCTTTCTTCATATTTAACATTTTCTACAGGAAAAAAAAAACTATCTTTATTCATTTTTATTTTAGTTCTATTTATTTTTGAAGTCTAAATTGACCCTATTCAGGTGTACAGGCATAAGAATGTCTTACTAGTCTTCTTTAAGCCACTGTTTTTATATATGCTCCCTTCTGAAACCCTACTAAAATGACGTTACAGGAAAAAATTTAAATCCAAAGGACAAATGGAAAGAGAAATGAGAAAATAGAAAACAAAAATTTTAGAAGTTAGCAGATGGACAAGTGAGAACAAATTCACAGAGTGGAGAAAATTAAAATCTAGTCCTGAAGAAAGAGAAACCAACAAGAATCAAGATAATTTGTAGAATATATATTTCAAGAATTGGAGACACTAGGTGCTTTTAATATAGAGGTATAGGGTAGAACTACAAACAGCATTTTCTTTCAATGAGCATACATATTTTTTGAGTAATTGGAGGAAGAATGCTAAATCTTCATCTTTTATGATACCAAGCCCATTTTGTAATGTATATACACATTAAAATTCAATAAGTATTATTATAGGTATCGAATTTAGAAATTAGGCAAAGTCAAATAAAAACAAGTAAAAAGAAGTTATGATCTGTGTTCTCTGGGCAGTAAAAATTTATATAAGGGCTTGACTTCTTTTTTTATTGTTTTTGTTTTTACACCTTATAGTACTATTTGCCTTTTAAAACTATTTACATGTCTTATTGCAAAAAGCATAAACATTAAAATTGTAACAAAGCAGCTAAGCATGATGCCTCATGCCTATACTATCAGAGCTGTAGGAGGCTGAGGTGGCGGGGATTGCTTAAGGTTAAGAGTTCAAGATCAACATGGACAACATAGCGAGACCCTGTCTCTACAAAAAATTTTTTAAATGAGCCAGATATTGTAGCCTGTGCCTATAGTGCTCTCTACCCAGGAGGCTGAGACAGGAGGATTGCTTGAGTCAAGGAGTTCAAGGTTGCTGTGACCTGTTGTGATCATGCCACTGCACTCCAGAGTGGGTGATCTTCAATCTGACCTGATATTCCCTTTAGATTCTTCACAAATCCCCATTTAAAAGGCTTTGGTTTAGTATCAAAAATCCCAGGACAGGTTTAGAGCAATATGTTTTAGAGCAATATATTCCCTTTAGATTCTTCACAAATCCCTGTTTAAAAGGCTTTGGTTTAGTATCAAAAATCCCAGGACAGGTTTAGAGCAATATGTTTTTGAGTAGTTGCTAGTGGTGTCATGCTAGTGGTATCATCTAGTGGTTTTCTAAGGGTCATGAAACAAAATGACTTCTCAGGAATTGAAAACATACCAGAGTTTTCATATAAGAGGATAAAGATAAACTTTTTAAAAAATTAAGATAAGTTTGGGTAAAACATTCTTTGCTATATTTATGTTGAAATAGCATGGTAATTAATTTCCACTAAGATAATGGTATGTTTTAGATTGCTTTATACAGGGTATATCTTTTCCTTATACATATTAATTAGATCTTGGCTGATATACGTTTATATAATAAAAAAGAATGTCTAATATTAATAGAACCATGATACATTGTATATTATTAACAATATTCTTGGATAGCTACAACTTTGGGAAAATTAACCAGTTCCTCCCTAGTGTCCTATCCAAATATTATAACAAATTCTAAACTTACAGAAATTTTGAAGAAGAAATTGAACACCGTCTAATAAATTATGTACTAACAACAAAATTATTAAATAATTCACAATATAATCTATCAAGTAGAACTAAAATGTGTAATTAAAGCATATTCAAGGAATATAAATTGCTTCAGTTTGCATAAAACAGATCAAATATAGGAGACTGGTTAGGGTGGTGGCAGGAATTATAGGGAAAGATACAAACCTTCTTGGAAGTCTGGGAGGTTTTGCAAAAGCTTTGAAAGAAGATTTGGCTGAAAGCAGCCAGATTCTCTGATCAAGAGCCTGAGAACAAATGGTAGATAATAAGACAATGTAAAATAACTTATCTAGATACATTTGTTTACTCCTGTCTCCAGAAACCAACCTTGGATCATTTGCGCACAGGACTGCTCTCTACTCAGGGGAGTTGACAATGTTTATTACCCACAAATTGTGTTTACTCAAAGCCTTTGTCATTAAATCTGTACTAAATAAATGCTAGTGGGGCCAGCTTATGGGGACAGCATTCTCTCGGTAGCTGCTGGACTCTCTCATCAGAGTTGCAGAGCTGTGCGGTCCCCTAGCCGCATTTTCAGGCAAAATACCTGTGTCAGCGAACTTCCATCTGTCACTTGGCAAGAGTCTGCAGGTCATACTGGGTGGGTGGTGCCCCACATGAGGATTGCTGCAGCAATCACGATGGAACCCTCAAAAATGAAGATGAAGGGACTGCACAGTCAGTAAGTCAGTTAGTCATTGGTACTCACTTGGGATTTCCAAGTTCAAGGGAATTGTTCAGTCTAGGATTTCATCATGGGACAGCAGTTATCAGCTCAATAGAAACAGTATATGAAAGTATTGAAACAGCTGCTTAAAGCTAGTGTAGCCTAGGTTTTGCAGGCTCAATTAAGGGACCTAATGTAACCTGTTGTTTCACATAACCCATGGTTCCCAGAAGAAGGCATGCTAGACGTAGAGCTCTGGGAGCAAGTGGGGATAAGTCATAAATAACATAATGCACAAGGGCAACAGGTCCCAGTAACATCTCTAACATTATGGGTCCTAGTTAGGGTGGCTTTGGTCCCATTCTACATAGAAGAGCCTCTATAGAAAGGGAAGAGAGCAAGAACCATCACCTACATCACTGCCCCCTCTTTCTCCTTCAGCCCCATCCTTTCTGGGCAAAATTAACAAGGAGGAAATGAAGGTTTTGCCTGAGCCCCCTCCTCCAATAAATTGGAAAAAAGACAAGGGGTATGCTACAGCCATGGGACCCTGTCTTAGGCAAGCAGCTTTAGAGTGGGAGCTCTTGGCCTGCCCGGTAATGCAAGATTGACAAGGCAATCAGGCATATTAACCCATTTCTTTGAATGCCTATAAAAAAAGAAGAAAAACCATTGAAGAAAACGGAGCCACTAGCCTATTTACGAAATAAATCATTGAAACCATGCAGACAACTGCCATGCGGTATGACCCCATGGGACTGGTCAGTCCTAGCTAAAACGACTTTGGAGCCTAGCCAATACCTCCTCTGGAGGGCAGAATATGATGAGTTATTCGAACAACAAGCAAACCAGAATCAAGTGACTGGGCAAGTCATAACAGCTGCTATGCTCCAGGGGATGGGTTCCCATGCAAATGTACAACAACAACTAAATTTTGATCCCCATGTCTTTGCACAAGTGTCTTTGTGTGCTCTCAGAGCTTGGGACCAAATTCCTGAAAGCAGAGTTCAACAGGGATCTTTTATAAATGTTCGACAAGGGCCTCAGGAGCCATTTGTGAATTTATCAATCAGTTGACCCAGGCAATTAAGAGACAAATTACTCACACTCAGCCTGCTGATATCTTAGTGTTGCAGTTGGCTTACGAAAATGCTAATGTCGACTGTCAGCAAGCAATGCAGGTAATCAGAGAAAAGGTGGCCACAGTCGAGGAACTGATATGAGCATGTCAGCTGGTGGGAACTGAAACACACAAAGTCATAATATTGACTATGGCATTAAGGCCTCCTAAAGTGAAAAAGGAGAGAAACCCAAATTGTATTCTATGTGGAGAGCCAGGTCATATGAGGAGGGAAAGCCCCAATAGTGGAGACCAAAAGTAACGCAGGAAAAGAATTCCTACTGGGCTCATCTCTTAGATCTGCCTTTCTTCCACCTTGTTACTTGGACAGACACCTCCTTCCCAGCTTCTAATACTGTAACTGCTTGGCTAGGAGGGATTGACTTACCCTCAGTGTGGTCCCTCATTAATGGCACACACTGGATAAGGTGTCAGGTAACACTATATATCACTCCACTACCCTCCCACTATGTGTAAGTTATGCAAGTTCTAACCCTTACTGTGTACCTGCCCAAACACAATTATGGCAACTTCATGGCAAAGTAAATGCCTTAACATTCTTTGTTGCAAGCAGCCTCAAACTGAGCAATGCAACTAATGTCACCTTCCCCAACATTCCTCCCTGTGGTAAAGAACAAAGCTGATAAAGTAATGAGTTCCACTTTAGCTGGGAGGTCTGTCATGGGGGACAAGCCTGTAGCCTCCAATTAGGCAACCATAACATCTTAGACTGCCCCCATTGTCATTTGCAGGGCGACCATACTGATGGCCACATCTATCATGGCATCAATCACAGTTTCACAGCCGTGTCCTGTTCCCCTATGATTTGGGCTGATGGGGGGATGAGATATCTGAGAACCCAAGTAAAGTCCATGCCACCCCAAGACTTTTTATGGTGCCTGGGACATCTTATCACCTCCCTTAACACCTGGCATGGGACATATAATTCCAGTAACAATTATACTATGATCACTATTCATAATCACACAGATCAGTGCCTGATTTGCACTACTCATCCATATGTTTTTTTAATGGGAACCAATATTTCCACTATATGCCAAAACTCCACGTTTGTGACTCAAGTGCAGGGACAGGCTTGGTTCGCCTCATGTATCACTAATTACAATATATTGAATATAAATATTACTAGTGTCATGGTATTAAGGAGACAATCTGAGATATTTCTACCAGTCAATTTGACATGCAATTGGCAAGGTTCCTCTGCCCTTGCCACCTTAGAACATGCCCTATCCCAGGTCAGACCCAAAAGATTCATAGGCACACTTATAGCCTTAATAGTCTCAGCCATAGTCATCTTGGCAACTGCTAGTGTTGCTGTGGCCTCTATTACTGAATCAGTACAAACAACACCTTTGTAGATAACTTGGCCAAAAATGTGTCTAATGAACTTCTCTTACAGCAGGGTATAGATTAAAAGATTCTTGCATTCCTGGGAGCCCTCAGTGCTGCCTTAGAATATGTAGGTGAGCGGCAAGACACACTGGCATTCTGACAGCAGTTAAACCATGACTGGTAGCATAAGCACATTATGTCATCTCTCTACCTTGGATCAATCAATACATAGTTGGGATGAGGTGAAACAATACCTCTGGGAACCTTACCTGATACTTTAACAGCAGACATAAGGCAACTTAAAACTGAAATTCTAGAGTCCCTAAATGCCATAGATCTACATGCCCAACAAACAACCATATGGAAGGATATGCGACAACATCTCTCCTGAACAGACCCCCACTCCTGGGGGTCACTCCTCGATTGGTAAAGAATGTTGCTAATAATACTGATGTTTGTCTTATGTTATTTATTAATTCTAGGATGCAAAGTGGGAATACGAGCAATAACCGCTGCAGCAGACAAACCTGTCGCTGCACACATCTGTGCTCTTCAATCAACAAAACCTGATGCTTAAAAAAAAAAAAAAAAAAAAAACACACAGAAAAGGGGGAGATGTAGGAGGTCAGTTATGGTGGTGGGAGAAATTATAGGGAAAGATGCAAACCTTCATGGAATCCTGGGAGGTTTTGCAAAAGCTTTGAAAGAGGATTTGGCTGAAGGCAGCCAGATTCTCTTATTTAGTAAAAGAACTCATCTAGATAAATTGTATACTCCTGTCTCCAGAAACCAACCTTTGATCATTCGGGGAAGAACTGTGCTCTACTTGGGGGTTGACAATGTTTATTACCCACAAATTGTGTTTACTTCAAGCCTTTGTCATTAAATCTGTTCTAAATAAATGAGAGCAGGGTTGGCTTTTGGGGGCGGCATTCTCTCAGCAGCTGCTGGACTCTGTCATCGACGGTGCAGAGCCATGCTGTCCCCTAGCCGCATTGTCAGGCAAAATACCTGTGTCAGTGAACTTCTTTCATCTGTCACTCTGCCAGAGCCTGTGGGACAGACTCGGTAATAGATTTTCAAATTTACTGTATATTTGTATTGTTTATTTCACTGCTGTGAAACTCCGTTTCCCTCCTCTGCTTCTATCACAAACACACTTTTCTGCCTGTCTCTCCTCTTACAATTGCCTGGAGGGTTTCCTACCTAAGTTTCCTGTGTCTAAGAGAGCAAAGTACAATGAGCAAAGTCATATTTTTCTCTTATAACCTTGCATAGTAAATTAAAGAAATAGGAAACAATAGAACTTAATTTAGATGAAGCTAAGAGACCCTTGTTGCCATTTAAAATTCAATAATCACCATCATCATTAAGCTAAAGTTTCTGGAAAAGCACAAACACGCCAATTGTCAAAGTATTATTGCTATTTATAAAGCATGATCTGCATTTTGCTATCATTTTCAAATACATAACTTTCAATACTTTCTAAATAATTTTTGAGAATTTTCCTCTCTCAAATTTGTAGTAGAGACTGCTCATTGCTTTCCAACATCTTTCCTCCACTCCATGTTAGTAAAATAATTCATTGTTGCCCAGGTGAAAAACTTACCTTGCTACTCCACGTGGCCCTAAGTTTTAAGGGCAAGAGTTTTGTGGGACATCCAGGAAGTCTCCTTGAAAAGGTCGTGGCTTTTTCTACCTCTTCCTTGTATTAATTCAGTTTCCTAGCATATGAATGTGATGGCTGGAATCATCCAGGACAATGAAAACGCTGATTACATCCTAGAGATGCTGAGGTGAGCAGAGATGAAGCCTGGGTCCTTCCAGAGTGGTAAAAATAGGCCACTTTCCACGGCCTATTTTTGCAATTATTTTGGGTGAGAGAGAAGTAGAATGATACCTCATTCAAGCTACTATTATTTTGGATTTTTTTTTTTTTTACTTAATTTTACAAAATACAACCTCTCTGACAACAAGAGTGAAACGTATTTTCTTAACATATTTTGGACCAGATGGAAATATTAATTTGTCTTCTCATTAATTACATAACATATGGCAAACTAATTATTTGAAAGGTTAATACAAAAGAATATGCTAGTTTTTTAAAAAGTTCCATTAATTCTGTTTGATCCAAGAACAAACTTCTATTTATCTACAAGTTTTCAAAAAATGTAATACATGCATTTATTTTAAAATCTACTATGAGTATTTCATTCTTAAACTCTACTCCATATTCTGGTAATTAATGAGTTAAATATTCCCCCAAGATTATTTTGATGATTTCAGTGTTGAATAAGTATAAATTTAGGAGGATGTCAGTTGAAGGACAAGAGAAATCTTGTCATTTTTTTCAATAGCAAATTATTTGTAGGTTTATGAATGAGATTTTGATTGTTTTGGTATAGTAATTTCCCCTTATCTGTTGTTTCATTTTGCAAGGCTTTATTTACCTGCAGTGAACTGCAGTCCAAAAATATTACATGAAAAATTTCAGTAATAACAATTTGTAAGTTTTAAATTGCTTGCCTTTCTGAGTAGCATGACGAACTCTCACATGGTTCCACTCTGTCCTGCTAAATATGTGAATCCTCCCTTTGCTCCTCATATCCACTACCCACCCATTAGTCAATTAGTAGAGGCACCTATTATCCTTCTTGATTATCAGATCCACAAACCACAAGAAAAAGAAGGGTGAGTACAGAACAACAAAATATTTTGAGATACAAAGACAGAGACCATATTCACATAACTTTAATTGCAGTACATTGTTATAATTTTCCTACTTAGTTATTAATCTCCTACTGTGGCTAATTTATGAATTAAACTTATCGTAAGTACAGATGTATAGGAGCAAAACGTAGTATATATATGGTTTAGTACTATCTACGGTTTCAGACATTCACCGTGGGTCTTGGAACGTATCCCCTGCAGATAAGGCGGACTACGGTATTATTAGGCTTTTCTTTCACATTAAATGCCCCAAATAGATAGACAATGTACACAGAGAAATCATAGACAATGTAAAACAATGTACTTTGTTTTTACTTTTACTCTGCTAAATTCTCCTAGCACAAAGGCAAAGCATTGGATGTCTAAGAAAAAGCATACAGCCTACACTCATGGAATAAATAGGGCTTCCCAGTGTTCGTTTTTTGTTTGTTTTGTTTGTTTGTTTGTTTTGTTTTTTGTTTTTTAATATCAATTCTAGAAATGCCAGAGTCTCTCTCAGGAAGTTAAGTCTTAAAATAAATTCAGTATCTGCTTTAGAATTTGAAAAGAAGATCATGCACAAGACCATTACTGTTTTATATACAGCGACTCCAACCATTACCATGGGTAAATAGGGCTCAATGTTTGCATTATGACATTATTAGTATTTTATTTTCCTTTTGGGGAAAAGAGAGGAATGGATGATCATACAAAGCCAGTAAAGGAACAAAAGCACTCTTGATGCGTGGAGAAAAGAACAGGAGTCTCTCCTCTCTTCACTACTGGCTCTCCTGGCTTTAATTTGTTTTTCTTCAACTGTTGGCTTTGACAGTTGTGCCCATAGTCAGTCATGGACAGTCTATAGAATTCTAGGAGAACTATCAATTATCTACCAAGAAGACTTGTTATAATGACATGAGGCTTTATATTCTGCACATACTATTGTTTCTTTATAGACACTTGGAACCAGGAAACATGACACTTTAACTATCACCCAGAGCCCTCTAAACAGCACATTAATTTACCTCAAGGCCAAATATTTCTTAAATTATGCCCTAATTTTATATACTATTTCCTAACAGAGGATAATTTTTTCCCAATATTGTACCCTATTTTATTGCACACATATGATTAAAAAATTTAGGTCAATTGTGGTGGCTCATACCTGTAATTCCAGCACTTTGGGAGGCTGAGGCATGAAGATGGCTTGAGCCCAGGACTTTGAGACCAGTCTGGGCAACATAGCAAGAACCTATCTCTCCAAAACAAAAACAAAAACAAAAACAAAAACAAAAAACCGGTCTAAATTTAGCCAGGCTTGGTGCTGGGGGCCTGTAGTCTCAGCTACCCAATAGCCTGAACTGGGAGAATAGCTTGAGCTTGGGAGGTCAAGGTTGGTGCGAACTGTAATTGCACCACTTGCAACGGAAAAAAATATAATATATGTGAACACTATGCATGCTTTCCCATTAGAATACACAGAGAACTCTGAATTCTAAAAACAAACAAACAAATAAACAAAAAACTAATCTCAGTCATTGAAAAGTTATAGTCCTAAATAAGTTAATATCCATATATCTTATCTCCAAAGAGGATCTGAATCACATTATCTTAATGGTCTGGGTTTTCCTTGTTTGTTAGTTGTAGCTTGATCTAACAAATCAAATGGATGCCCAATTTTACGGCCAACCTAGCATCTCAAAAATTAAGCAAATCCAATTCTAATGTTTCATGGGACTCACTTTCCAAATTATGTCAAAGTCAAACTGTATTAGTCTGTTTTTACATTTCTGATAAAGACAGACCTGAGACTGGGCAATTTACAAAAGAAGGAGGTTTAATGAACTTACAGTGCCATGTGTCTGGGGAAGCCTCACATTCACGGCACAAGTCATGTCTTCATGGATGGTAGCAGGCAAAGACAGAGAACTTGTGCAAAGGAATTCCTTTTTATAAAATCTCATGTCTCATGAGATTTATTCACTATCATGAGAGCAGCACTGGGAAGACTTGCCTCCATGATTCAATTACCTCTCACCCAGTCCCTCCCATAACATGTGGGAATTCGAGATGAGATTTGGGTGGGGACACAGCTGAACCATATCACAAACTATTATAATACAATGTACCATCATACACAATGTAATTTAGGACTCTGTCACTGTACTCATAGGAATATTTTCTAAACCAATAGAATATTCTGATGTTATAGATGTCTAATGTGAAGCATAGTAGACTTTTACTGTTGCTGTAAATGGTGAGATAAGCTAATAGGAAAGAAAAAAAAGAGTCTTAGTTTTTGAACGTTCTGG
Organism: Theropithecus gelada; assembly: GCF_003255815.1. Classification (NCBI taxonomy): domain Eukaryota; kingdom Metazoa; phylum Chordata; class Mammalia; order Primates; family Cercopithecidae; genus Theropithecus; species Theropithecus gelada. The sequence continues at coordinate 21,474,231 of NC_037686.1, read as the reverse complement.
GTTCAATTCAATTTGTGATAGAGTGAAAAGGGAGAACAGATATCAATAAAGGATGACATCTAGTGCTCAATTGATCTGTGGTTTTTATATCAAGGTCTAGCTGCCCTTCACGAGAAAATGGTGAGGACAGAAAATAAGAGGGTAATCTATTTTTCCCAATATGCTGGGATAAAAGTGGAAAAAGTAAAAATTGAGAAATGACTTTTGTTACACAATGGTATTCTCCACAAACAGCTATGCTTGAATTAATGGCTCCTAAAAGAGGGAGAGAGAGAGACTGCAAAGAGCCTGAGAGGTGATGAAGTCCATAAAGTAACAGGGAACACTTTTACATAAGATATGTGGAAGACCTGAGATATCTCTCACTTTTATTTACTGTAACTATTCTTTTATTAATACATACTGCAGAAGAGGAAGAGAGAACCTACAAAACCCTGTATAAACAGAAAAAAAAAAGGAAGAATAAGGAAAATGTGACTACATACTAACAGAGGCCCAACAGAGTTGCAGAAAAGCAAAAATATTAATACCTAAAGAAGATATTTGCATAAATGAAATAGATTGCACACTTGATGCAAATGTAGTACACAATTATTGAAAGACTGAAAAGTTGATTTTTTATTATTATCACAATTTGCCTTTAGCTGTTGCAGAAACAATAAATTTTAGTCATTAATTTTTGCGTGTTTTCATATATTTTAAGACAGGTTCTTTATCTGTTTGTGATGAGAAACTAGCAAAAGGATCATACAGCACAAGCTTCTACATGGTACTGACTTAAGCTTTACACTTGGAGGGTAATTCCTACCTAATTATTTTCAGTGAAGAACTTTTTCAGAATTGAATTGCAAATTGTACATATACTTAGTGGGTTTGATTTTCTCATTTAAAATAAAGCCATTTAAATAGGAGCCATAATTAAGGTAAGATATTCAGAGGTTTAAGAATAGATGCCACCTCACTGATGTCTATTAGATGAATTTATTAATTTTGTTTTAAGCCATGGAATTTGAGTAATAAAAAGTTATCAGATGATACATTTGAAGACATGTTCAAACAATGAACTTTTGGTTTCATTTGCTTTTTTTTTTTTGCTTTCTTTTCAAAGATATTCTTCACATTTATTTAGTTAAAGCACAGTGACTGCAGATAGGCACAGTCAACAGTAAATGTGACAAAATTGCCCCCATTACTTTTGTATCTCTAATTATTTTATAATATTGAATCCAGCCTGGAACCAGTAGCTAGATACAGTGTTTTTTTAATGCTTAATAAGATATGGCCAGATGATTTTAATATCATGTCTCATATCTCACATAATGTTTTAATTTGGCAGTATGCACTTCTCTGTGTTAATATAGCAATGTTCACTGTATATGTATACTTTATATATTTTTTATTCATTCATCTATAAAATAGTACAAATTATAAGCACATAAAAATTTTAAATAAATAAAAGTTTAACAAACTGAGAACATTCTCAACAAATTGAGAAATAAATTTTTATAGGTTTTCAATTTATTGACATCCAGGAACTATGCTAGGTAATTTATATACATTTTTTTTTTCATTTAAACTTTCACACATTCTCTTTATAGACTAAAAGTAAATTTCATTGAGGTTAAATCACTTGTTTCAAACAATTTAGGTATGGTATACAGAAACTAGGATTGAATGTTTAACCTAAAATACTACCCAATTAAATTGAATAAAACAAGTCACATGATTACAGAGACAATGGCCCAGTCATTTAAATAGTTATAGTTACGGAAATCTTCAGTCTATTCTCCAAACTGCTGTGATTTTTATATATCTTATCCGGCAAAACCTTCTTTCAGCATTATTACAAGATATAGAGAAGTGAATTGTCATTTTTGTCATGCCCATTTTGTATTCCAATGTAAATTGTTTTCTAGCTACTTCCATTTTGGCGTTGTCATTCTTTATGTTCACAGTTTGACAATGGCTGTCTAGGAGTGTTTTTTCCTGTGCTCATCCTTATTTTGGATGGCTGAGGCTCGTGCATATCTAGATTGATGTCTTTAATCAATTTTGGAAAATTCTGACATTTATCTCTGTAAGTATTTATTCTACCCAAGTTCTTTCATTTTAATATCTGGGAATCTAATTATACATGTGTTAGACCATTAGATATTGTTCCAAAGATCTTGAATGCTCAGTTGTTTTATGTCATCCTTTTTTTTCTATTAATGTTTCTTTTGCATATTTCATACTGATTTCATCTATTTCACCAATTTTCGTTTTTCTTTTCTTTTCTTTTTTTGAAACAGAATCTCACTCTGTCCCCCAGGCTGGAGTGCAGTGGCACAACCTCGGCTCACTACACACTCTGCCTCCCAGGTTCATGCCATTCTCCTGTCTCAGCCTCAAGAATAGCTGGGACTACAGGCACCCACCACCACACCCGGCTAATTTTTTTGTAATTTTAGTAGAGACGGGGTTTCACCCTCATAGCCAGGATGGTCTTGATCTCCTGACCTCGTGATCCACCCACCTCAGCCTCCCAAAGTACTGGGATTACAAGCATGAGCCACCGTGCCAGTCCACCAATTTTCTTTTGTAAGCCTTTTTAACATACATAGACCTGGAGTTACTATAGCACTCTGCAACCATGGAGAGATGTAACCATCAACTTCAAAATAAAAATATTGAAAGTCAAGTGAGGAGCCTCAGGTTTGTAATTTCAGCACTTTTGGAGGCCGAGGCAAGAGAATGGATTGAAGTCAGGCGTTTGAGTCCAGTCTTGGTAACAAAGTAAGACCCTGTCTCTACAAAAAAATTAAAAATTAACTAGGTATGGTATCTTGTACGTATAATTCTAGCTACTCAGGAGTCTGCAGTGGGAAGACTGCTTGAATCCATAAGTTTGAGGCTGCCGTGAGCTATTACAGCACCAATGCACTCCAGCCTGGGTGACAGAGCCAGACTTTGCATGTTAAAGAAAGAAAGAAAGAAAGAGAGGCCGGGCCCTGTGGCTCATGCCTGTAATCCTGGCACTTTGGGAGGCCGAGGAAGGCAGATCACGAGGTCAGGATATTGAGATCATCCTGGCCAACATGGTGAAACCCGGTCTCTACTAAACTATAAAAAAATTAGCCAGGCATGGTGGCACGCCTGTAGTCCCAGCTACTCAGGAGGCTGAGGCAGGGAAATCGCTTGAACCCGGGAGGCGGAGGTTGCAGTGAGCCAAGATCGCGCCACTGCACTCCAGCCTGGCAACAGAGCAAGACTCCGTCTCACAAGAAAAAAGAAAGAAAGAAAAAGAAAAGATTGAAAAATATTTCCATTCCCTAATGATACCATACCATTTTTCAGTTAATGCACCTTTGCGCTGCTTTTAGTATCCTAAATTTCACTGTATGAAATTTAACATCTATCTGTCTATTTGGAAAAGACTTGTCAGATCCATGGTAAAGTATACTAGAAAGTTTATAGTGTCACATTACATATGTTTACCAAAAGATGAATGCACAGCCAATAAAAGTAATATTATCAATTCGGCAATTTTAAGTAAAACTCTGTGACACCTTCACCAAAGGAACCTACAGATACTTGTATGAATAGACTATAAGGAAAATATCTTCCACTGAATATTGTAGCTAAATTTATGGTGCTTAATGTATAAAAACCATTTGTGTGTATATGTGTAATATACAACATAGGTATTATAAGATGATAATTCTATGAATTTTTTTTCACAAAGCAGCATTCCCCTACCCCCAATAAAGAATTAATGTGATGGAAAAATTAACTCTGATGGAATGTATTGGGTAAGAATTAAAAAACCTTAACTCCCTAGAAATATGTTAAAATTATATTTTTATTTCTGGAAAAACATTTGATGGAAAAATTAACTCTGATAGAATATATTGGGTAAGAGTTATAAAACCTTAACTCCCTAGAAATATATTAAAATTATATTTTTATTTCTGGAAAAACATTATTATATAAATCTCATTCTTATTTATAAAACCATGGGAAACTAACAATACTCTCAAAATTACCACTAGTTCGCTTTAGGTAGATAATGTTATATTAAAACATATAAAGTGGCATATAGTAAGCAGTCAGTGCTTATGTGTTTCTAATGTTGATATAAAGAAAAATACTTGAAAAGAAGAAGTCAAATTGTCCCTGTTTGCAGATGACATGATTGTATATTTAGAAAACCCCATTGTCTCAGCCCAAAATCTCCTTAAGCTGATAAGCAACTTCAGCAAAGTCTCAGGATACAAAATTAATGTGCAAAAATCACAAGCATTCTTATACACCAATAACAGACAAACACAGAGCCAAATCATGAATGAACTTCCATTCACAATTGCTTCAAAGAGAATAAAATACCTAGGAATCCAACTTACAAGGGATGTAAAGGACCTCTTCAAGGAGAACTACAAACCACTGCTCAGTGAAATAAAAGAGGACACAAACAAATGGAAGAACATACCATGCTCATGGATAGGAAGAATCAATATCGTGAAAATGGCCATACTGCCCAAGGTAATTTATAGATTCAATGCCATCCCCATCAAGCTACCAATGAGTTTCTTCACAGAATTGGAAAAAACTGCTTTAAAGTTCATATGGAACCAAAAAAGAGCCCACATCTCCAAGACAATCCTAAGTCAAAAGAACAAAGCTGGAGGCATCATGCTACCTGACTTCAAACTATACTACAAGGCTACAGTAACCAAAACAGCATGGTACTGGTACCAAAACAGAGATATAGACCAATGGAACAGAACAGAGTCCTCAGAAATAATACCACACATCTACAGCCATCTGATCTTTGACAAACCTGAGAAAAACAAGAAATGGGGAAAGGATTCCCTATTTAATAAATGGTGCTGGGAAAATTGGCTAGCCATAAGTAGAAAGCTGAAACTGGATCCTTTCCTTACTCCTTATACGAAAATTAATTCAAGATGGATTAGAGACTTAAATGTTAGACCTAATACCATAAAAATCCTAGAGGAAAACCTAGGTAGTACCATTCAGGACATAGGCATGGGCAAAGACTTCATGTCTAAAACACCAAAAGCAACGGCAGCAAAAGCTAAAATTGACAAATGGGATCTAATTAAACTAAAGAGCTTCTGCACAGCAAAAGAAACTACCATCAGAGTGAACAGGCAACCTACAGAATGGGAGAAAATTTTTGCAATCTACTCATCTGACAAAGGGCTAATATCCAGAACCTACAAAGAACTCAAACAAATTTACAAGAAAAAAACAAACAACCCCATCAAAAAGTGGGCAAAGGATATGAACAGACATTTCTCAAAAGAAGACATTCATACAACCAACAGACATATGAAAAAATGCTCATCATCACTGGCCATCAGAGAAATGCAAATCAAAACCACAATGAGATACCATCTCACACCAGTTAGAATGGCGATCATTCAAAAGTCAGGAAACAACAGGTGCTGGAGAGGATGTGGAGAAATAGGAACACTTTTACACTGTTGGTGGGATTGTAAACTAGTTCAACCATTATGGAAAACAGTATGGCGATTCCTCAAGGATCTAGAACTAGATGTACCACATGACCCAGCCATCCCATTACTGGGGATATACCCAAAGGATTATAAATTATGCTGCTATAAAGACACATGCACACGTATGTTTATTGCAGCACTATTCACAATAGCAAAGACTTGGAATCAACCCAAATGTCCATCAGTGACAGATTGGATTAAGAAAATGTGGCACATATACACCATGGAATACTATGCAGCCATAAAAAAGGATGAGTTTGCGTCCTTTGTAGGGACATGGATGCAGCTGGAAACCATCATTCTTAGCAAACTATCACAAGAACAGAAAACCAAACACCACATGTTCTCACTCATAGGTGGGAACTGAACAATGAGATCACTTGGACTCAGGAAGGGGAACATCACACACCGGGGCCTATCATGGGGAGGGGGGAGGGGGGAGGGATTGCATTGGGAGTTATACCTGATGTAAATGACGAGTTGATGGGTGCAGCAGACCAACATGGCACAAGTATACATATGTAACAAACCTGCACGTTATGCACATGTACCCTACAACTTAAAGTATAATAATAATAAATAAATTAAAAAAAAAAAAAAAGAAAAATACTTTAGGTAGCAATTTCTAGTTCAACATCTCTTTATGACAAAAAAAAAAAAACAAAAAAAAAAAACAAAAACCTGTGTGGTGACATGTATCTAAAAGAAAATATTCCTAGAGGTGACCAGCAGTATTAAAAGATTTCCAAGATAAAAGGAGACAGCAGTGTTTCTCAGAATAGCTCAGATTACCCCAAAATACCTTTAAAATAGTTGAAACTTCTGGATGCCCCCCTTTTTTCTGTAGTTTCTCTCTTAATGCTTTGTGCAGAGAAGAAAGACAATTTTACAACTTCTTCTCAAAACTTAAGCCTTCAGCATAAAATTGAATGAAGGATAAGAGCAGACAATTTATGAAGCAGAAGACAAAAATAGTTAACCAACTCATGAAAAATGTCCAGTTTCAACATTTCACTGGTTTTAAAAACATTCCTTTGAATGTAATTCTTTAATTTCAACATTTAATTGAAGGCTAACATTCATTAAACCTTCACGGTAAAAGTACAAATATTTTGTATGTTCTTTTTTCAAAATTTTTTGGAATTTTATATAAAAATATATTTTATAAGTAATATATGTAAATAACCTTTATTAAGTCTACTTTAATGGAAGTCATAAAATAGTGCGTATTTTCAAATACTGCCTAGAAATGCTTCCTTTAAACTTATGTACATTGTATCCATAGTGTTAAATATAGCATGTTACATATAAATGAATAATAAACTATAAGACAAAGAAAGACATTAGGTTATTAAAGATTGGAAAGAAAAAATGAAATTGTTCATATTTACAGATGATGTGACTTTCTGCTTGAAAATCCTAAAGGATCAATAAACAAACTCCTAGAAGTAATCAAAGAGTTCAGAAAGGTCATAGAAGAGAAGATCAGCACACAACAATTAGTCACATTTTTATATACTAACATGTAGATACATAGGTATAAACTGAATAAAACATGTAGGGTGTCTACATTTTGAAAATTACAAAATGCTTCTTAAAAATCAAAGACCTAAATAAGTGGAAAGACAGAGTATTCAGAATTTGTTAAGACTCGATATTGTACATATGTCAATTTTCCCCAACTTAATCTATTTGCTTAGTGAAATTCCTATCAAAATCCCAAGAAGGCATTTATAGATGTAGAGAGACTAATTCTACAATTGATATGAAAGACCCTGGTCCTAAAATAGCTAAAACAATCTTGACAAATAAGAATGCAGCAGAAAGAATCATACCACTAGGCTTACTAAGTAGCTATATTAATCAAGACTGTGTGGTTTTGACAGAAATTTCTGTGGTCTTAGTGTGTCTGAGATTAGTGACCTTTTAAAAGAGGTACAAGGGAGCTATTGACCCCTTCTTCCAGATGAAGATACAGAAGGTGCCATCTATGAGAAAGAGGCTCTCCCCAGACACCAAATCTACTAGCACCTTGATCTTGAATGTCCCAACCTTCAGGACTGTAGGAAATAAATTCTGTTGTCTATAAATTAACGCAGTTTAAAGTATTTTGTTATAGAATCCTGAATATACTTTTGACAAGGAATAAAAACATAGATCAATGAAGCAGAATAAAGAACTTAGAAGTAAACAGACACATAAATATGTCCAACTTATTTTTGACAAATGCAAAAAACAATTCACTTGAAGAATGAAAAAAATAATGTTGGCTCCAGTAGACATGTGTTAGCAAAATAATAAACCTTAACCCAAATTTCACACCTTACACAAATATTAACTCAAATTGGATTATATATTTAAATGTGAAATATAAAACTACAAATTTTCGAGAAAATCACAGGAGACAATTTTAAGAGCTAGATCTAGTCAAAGAGTTCATAGACTTAAAAACAAGAGCATGATGCATGAAAAGAAAAAAATAGTAAACTGAATATCTTCAAGATTCAAAAGTTTTGTTCTGCAAAAAACCAACTGAAGAGAATAAAAAGATATGTTAAAGAATGAGATAAAATATTTATAAATTATATATGCTAAATGGCTAATATCAACACTGTATAAACACTCTCAAAACTCATTATTTTTAAAAATGAAAACAATCAATCCAATTAGAAAATAAGAAAAAAACATGAAGAGACAATTCAGTTAAGGGGATATACAAATGGCAAATTAACATACAAAAGGATGCTCTAGGGACATGAAAATTAAAGCCACAAGATATATCACAAAATGCCCATCAGAATGACTGAGATTAAAAATGTTAAAACTGCAACAACAGCAAATGTTGGTGAGAATGCAAAAAAACCGGATAACTCAAACATTGCTGGTAGAATATTAAATTGTACAGCCACTCTGGAAAACTCACAGGCAGCTTTTTATAAATTACCATACACAGTTACTATATTCAATTACCATAAGTTCCAGCAATTGCATTCTTTGTCTTTTATCCTACAGAAATGAAAACTTATGTTTAATGAAAAATCTCCATTAACGGTTCTAGCAGTTTTATTTGTAATTGCCAAAAACTGGAAAGGGGCCAGATGTCCTTCAACTGGTGAATGGCAGAGCAAACCACAATACATCTATCCCAGGGAATGTGACTTAACAATAGAAAGGACTGATGTCAACACAACAATTTGATACATCTCCAGGGAATTTTACTGAGTGAAACAAGCTAATCTAAAAAGCTTAAATACTGTATAATTCCATTTATATAATAATTTTGAAATAAAAAGATTTACAAATGGAGAACAGAGTAGTGGTTGCCAGGGTCTGTTAGACAGGAATGAGGAAGCCATGGTGGTTGGGAGTGGAGTGGAGGTGGGAGGAAGCCACTCTGTGTCTTAACTACAGCAGTGAATACACAAACCTATTCGTGTGATAAAATTGTATCGAGCTAAATACACATGCATATCAGCACATTTGAGTACAATTAAAACTGGAAAATTCTAAATAAGATCAATGGATTGCATCGATGTCAATATCCTGATTGCAATACTGAATTATAGTTTGGTAAGATTTTACAATTGGAGGAAACTAGATAAACTGTAAAACAGATCTCCATATTTTTTTTTGCAAGCATAAGTGAATCTAAAATTATCTCAATAAAAACTCGAAAACATGTAGCTGGATGCAGTAGCTTATGCCTGTCCCCCAACACTTTGGGAGGTCAAGGTGGGAGAATTGTTTAAGGCCAGGGGTTCAAGACCAGCCTGGCGAACAAAGCAAGACTCCATCTCTACAAAAAAAATAAAATAAAATAAATCAGCCAGGCATTTCGGCACACACCTGTAACCCAACTACTCAGGAGGCTGAGGTGGGAGGATCACTTGAGTCCAGGAGTTAGTGAGATTGCAGTGAGCTATTATCTCTCCAATGCACTCTAGCCTGGGTGACAGAGCAAGATCCTCTCTAAAATAAAAAATAATAATACATTTTTTTTAACTCAAAGGTTACATTTATCTGGTATCACCAAGAACATTTTGTATCTATTCCTCGAAACTTAGAACAGTATCTAATACAAGTTAACCCTAGATTATCTGGTTAGGTTTTATTTGGGTGCATTTTGAAATTTACATGTCTGAGGGTTTTCTAATACATTTTACTTTGGTATTATGCCAATGGACTATATAATTTTATTACACAATTATAATAAAAGTATATAAATAAACAGCCATGTATTAAAGACAATGCATGTTTATTACATAATATTATACACACATAATGTTTATTTTAATTTTATTGGCCATTTTTACATTCTATGTAGGTATGACAATCATTATACACATTTACATGTATCTATTAATAATATTGTGGTACTCAGGGGTATAAAGTGAAGTAGCAGTGAAAATATCTGAGGTAGAACAGTGAAAACCTTTGCTGTTGACTTCATGCACTTCCAAATTTGCCATCTCCTTCAATTCTGTGGCATATCATATTAAAATGTTTAAAATTTCACCTTATAATTGTTTTCCATTGAAAGGGAAATGACTGAAATTTCTCTATTTTGTAAGCGCCATTTAATTTGGATTCTGTAAATGTATGAAGAAGATATGAGACAGCAGCAATACCATGTATTTTGTCCATCTACCTACCCATAATCATTTCATCGGTCAGAATTTTCAACCATACACATCTGAAATTAATTTCAGGGAAAGACACTTACCAGTGATAATTTCCTTTACAACCGTCATCCTACCGTATGTCTATTATTACATTATACTGTCAAATAAATACATCTTGTCACAAACCTATTTTCAAATTGTTGACAAATTGCTATGTTTTGGACAGCCTCAGAAATTTTGTTGCCCAGAGAGATAGCTATTGTAGAAACATCTGAAAAATATGACTGCATTTCAGGCTGCCTTTTTTTCCCCTTTGGCTTAAAAAAGCCATGACATTGTAGTTTGTGACAAGGGACCCGTGAACACTGGGATTGAAGTTGTACCACTATTTTCACGATCTGCTTATTATGTGTGTCATTTAAAGCAAATATGGACTGTTACTCCTTTCATGCTTATTCAACACACTATATTTGTAAGCCAAAACCATACACCAAAAATGAGCCACATATGTGAAGTACCATTAAATAAAGATTTACTTGTTACTAAGGTGATAAAACAACTATGCTATTATTAGTATGTATGAACTTTTAAAAAACCTTAGCTGTTCACAGCATTTATAAGCAAACATAAAATAGTGGGCCAGGTGTGGTGGCTCACGCCTGTAATCCCAGCACTTTGGGAGGCTGAGGTGGGTGGATCATGAGGTCAGGAGTTCAATACCAGCCTGGCCAACATTGTGAAACCCTATCTCTACTAAAAAAATACACAAATTAGCCGGGCATGGTGGCGCATGCCTGTAGTCTCAGCTACTCGGGAGGCTGAGGCAGGAGAATCATTTGAACCCAAGAGACAGGTTGCAGTGAGCCGAGATTGCACCACTGCACTCCAGCCTGGGCAACAGATGAGACTTTGTTTAAAAAAAAAAAAAAAGTTTAAATCTGCTGCACAAATAGCAGTGAAAAAGTTACTACAAGTTTCATAATGCTACCTTTTTGAAGAATATTCAAAGCAGATTTATTCTATTCAAAAGAATTTGGAGTCTGGTATGTGACTCAATGCACAGTAACTGAAGACCACTGAACTAAGAAACTAAAACAACAAAGCACTATCTGTCTTCTGACTGCAAGACAGGAAATAAGAAAGAGCTGTGAGTTTGGTTGTCGTTTGTTAGGGCTCTCATTTTAGAAAATGTATAGATTTCAACAGCTAAATCTTTTTCACTACGTAAAAAAATAATATTCTTAAGCCACTTTGAAATGAAAGTACTTGAATTTCTCTGGTTGTTAGCAGTCCCTGTTGCCTGACTGATTTGTTGACTATGAAAATTTACTCATTTTAATGTTTTTCAAGGACAAAAGGAAAAATATTGATTATAAACAAATACAAGTAGAGAAACAGTTACCTGGACCAGTAATGTTTTGTTAGTCCAGTTAGTAAGAATTTGGTGTCTCAGTGTCCAACCTTCCCACCTCTCTTCCCCAAAACATCTGGGTTGGTCTTTATAAATTGCAAACATGTTTCATTTTATTCCCTAGCATAAGACATTTCAAAGATAACACTATTGTTTACAGCATGAAAGCCACACTTCTTTTCTCTGGTCTTATAACTAGGCAGGCTTCATGTGGACTGGAATCACAACTGTTTAATTCACTACTTCATGTGCAGTGCATATACTAAAACCTGACACATCATAGATGCTTAAAGAAAATTCTTGAATGGAAGAAAACCTCTTGTCTTTCTCACTGCATATACTCAAACTAAACCCTCTTTGTTCCTGTGACTTTCTTTGACAGAAAAGACCTTCTTTTACCTGGAAAATACATATTTACATTTTAGAAATTTCCTACTGAATGATCTTTTACTGAGAATACATCCATCACCTTTTCTGTTCCCATTGCTTTACATTGAATTGCTATCATTCCTATTATAACATTTGTTGTGCTTACTTATTTTACATGTCGTTCTTTTGATTGTCAGCTACTTGAAATCAAGGACCAGTTTTGTTAAAATTTCTAATGCCACTTACTAACACAGTGCTTAATAGGGCTAATATATTGACTGATTGACAGTATAGTAATAAATGTATTTATATATAGTCTTCCTTTAATATTTTTATTTGTAAATAAATATAATCAGCCTAGTAAAGAAAAAGTAGAAGTAACTACAGGGAAACCATTTAATAAGACAAGAGATGGGTATAGAAAACACATTTTGTCATTTGGAGTGCAAAGTAACAAAGAAATAAGAAACTGAAAACATTTTAAACAAGGAAGCAACATGTTTTGATTTGTGTTTTAAAGATATGCTTCTGACAGCCTATAGAGAACATAATAGAAAAACAAAATTTTAAGCTAAAAAAAGTTAGTACTGTATTGCTAGGAACCAGTCATGAAATGAAGGTGATTTATAACTGTGATTTGGTGAGGCTATGAAAGTAGTATCAATAATAGGGACACATAAAATAAAAATGAGAAAAAGATAAAATTTCAAAATGTCAAAATGATTCCCAATTTTCTTCTTGAGCAACTAGGCTATAACAAGTGGACTATAATGTACTGAAACAGAAAAAATAAAGTCGCTAATGGCATAACATAAAGAGATAAACAGATGGGAGAGACTAGAATAAGCAAGACATTTATAAAACAAAACATTAAAAATTAATCGAGAGTAAAAATATTATTCAATATATGGTGTTAAGACAATGTATTGGTAGCTCACGCCTATAATCCCAGCACTTTGGGAGGCCGAGGCAGGTAGATCACCAAGTCAGAAGTTTGAGACCAGCCTGGCCAACATGGTGAAACCCCATCTCTACTAAAAACACACACACACAAAATTAGCCCAGCATGGTGGCGCATGCCTGTAATCCCAGCTACTTGGAAGGCTGAGGCAGGAGAATCACTTGAACCTAGAAAGCAGAGGTTGCAGTGAGCCGAGGCTGCACCATTGCACTCCAGCCTGGGTGACAGAGTGAGACTACATCGCAGTGAGCCGAGGCTGCACCATTGCACTCCAGCCTGGGTGACAGAGTGAGACTACATCTCAAAAAAAAAAAAAAAAAAAATTAAGACAATATATTATTTTGGATAAATACACTTAGATTTTATTTTTCCTGTCATAAACATTACGTATTTTAAAAATTATATTCAGCAAGTAAATACAAAATTAAAGACTTGATATAGCCAGAAGAAAATGAAGTTTGAAATGTAGTATGGCTAAACACTAAACTTAAAAGTGTTAGGAAATGTCACAATTAATAACAGAAAGTACTTCCTTTGATTTCTTAGAAACTAAAAACTTACTACATAATAGGCAATCCAAACTGATTTTCATCAATAATGGAAAACCTATTTGTGGACTAAGGCAGAAGGTAAATGCATTAAAATTTTATTAAAATAAATTTAAACTAAGTATATTTTATGTTCAAAAATAAACTATAATATAATTTTTAAAGAACATAAAGAAAGGATTCTGGGAAAATGGCGGAGTAGGAAGCACCAGAAACCTGTCTCCCCACAGACAACAATTGCACTGGGATAATCTTACTGATGTAACTATTTGGGAACTCTGGAATCTGTTGAGGGCCTGCAAATTTCAGTGGAAGGCTTAAATGGTAAATTGAAGTCAATTTTAGGCAATTTCTCCTCTTAGCACAGTTGCTGCTAAACACTCCCTAGTCCCCAGCCTTAAGATAGGAAGTTGTGCATGTATTCCTGGAACAGCTTGCACACAGCTAGCAAAAACAACTCTGTCTGCCAAATACCGGGGTTTAGACTATGACCACTGATTGCCACTTTAGATAGAAGAGGTGAAGAAACAGAGGGGACAGCCATTGTGTTGCAGGGATGCAAGCACTTCACCTCCTCCTTATTCAAGTTCAGTCAGGTCCATTAAGCTGAAGTGACATTCAAGAGTTTTGAAGGGCCAAGGTCTTTTTATTTTTCCCCTTAATGTTTCTGGTTTTCCCCTTCTGGGAGGAGCCAGATATTGAAAAGTAGGACATTAGAAAGCACACGAATATATGTGGAAAATTAGAGAGTCACTGTGTGTTTTTAAGAGAAGCTACAGTCTCAGAGAAGACCTGAAAAGACCTTAGTTTACATCTCAGACTGATCTTCAGCACAGAGACAACCTATAGCAATCAAACATTTTTTAAAAAGAAAACAAACAAAACAAACAGAAAACTCACCAAACCCTGGCAATGAGGATAAGTTAACTCTAGATTTACCACACTTACTGATTCCAATGACCAGTTTTTAAAAAAATCATGAAGAATACAAAGAAACATAAAAGTATGATCTATTAAAAAGAAAATAAAATCTAACAGACTATCCCTAAAAAAGACCTGATGACAGATCTACTAGACAAAGACTTTAAAACAACTGTTATAAAATGTTAAAAATAAATAAATAATAAGAATGAAAGACATGAAGAAAGTCATAAAAATGATATATGAAAATAACGGAAATATCAATAAAGAAATAGAAAACTTAAAAAGAAACCAAATGGAAATCCTGGAAGCAAAAAGATCAACATCTAAGATTAAGAATTCACTGGAAAGATTTGAACAGTTGGAAGAAAGAAACAGCAAAGATAGGAAAATGAAAATGATCAATTCTGAGGAATAGAAGATTTTTTAAAAAATTAAAGAAAAATGAACAGAATGAAATGAACCTATGGAATGCTCACAAACTACATACAGATTGTGGAAGTTCCAAAATAAAAGTAGATCAAATGATAGATAAACAGATCAACTGATAGAGATAGAAGTCTGTCTGTCTGTCTATCTATCTATCTATCTATCTATCTATCTAATCTATCTATCTACCTATCTATCTTTTCTATATCAGATCAAGATATATTTACATCTATATCTATGTTGGTCTCTATTTATCTACCTATCTTCTATTGTTTCTGTTTCTCTGGAGAACGCTTACTAATACAATCCCCCAAACTTAAGACATCACAAGACATCACAATAAATGTTTAGAAAATGTTTAAGGCAATTATTTACATTGCATAAAAAATAAATAATCATGAACACACTTTTTGAAATGATCAACAAGATTTGAAAAATAACTAAAATAAAACTCTTGAAAATTAAAAAAACTTACATTAAAAATTCAATGCTCAAGCTAAATAAAAATTTAGAAGCAGCTAAAGAAAGAAGCACTCAGACTGTTATTTAAAGAAATTTCCCAAGATGGAGCCTCAAAAGATAAGGTAAAAAATGTCAAAAATAAAGTTAGAAAATACGAATAATTAAGTTAGAAATTTTACCTTATGTTTAATCAGAGTCATGGAGAAAATATAGAGTGAATGAGAAATAGTACTGTTTAAATAAATAATGACCAATTATTAACTAAAACTGATGATGAATCTACAGAAGCAGAAAGTATAATTTAAACTATGCAGAACAAAATAAAATACAATTCTCATATAGACACATTGCAGAGAAACCGATGACTAGAAAAGTCAAATAAAAGATTACCTATTAATAAGTGACAACTAGGTAGACACCACTCCCAATTGCAAGAAAGAAAGCCAGAATTCCATAATGTATGTTTTCAAAATGTGAACAGAAAATGATTATCATACTTAAATTGTAACAAAAAATATATTTCAAAAACAAAGGCAAAATAAATATTTTCTTTCAAAAACTATACTTATTACCATATAACTTATGCTGATAAAACTTCTATTAGGTACACTTTTAAAAAACAAATTTATTTCCCAAAAATATAAGATAGAACAAGGAAATAGAGATGTATTTTTATGCAGTTAGTATATATAAAATATGAGCAATGAGAATATCTAATTCATAGAGTATAAAAAAGAACTAAGTAAAAAATCGGAGGCGTGCAAATTGGGAATATATTTCTATGGATTAAAGGTTCTTAATTATTACTTAGGAGGAGGCTTACTATATGAACTTAATCCATTACCTTACATAAAGAAAGGTAGTTGAAACCACAAGAAAGTTGAAGCCATAAAAAATATAACATATATTTATTTGTAAAAATAATTTGGCACATCTTTGTGAATTTAAACATTTACATCTTTGCAACCCAGTTTTCAGTACTCAGTTTATACACTGTTGCATGAGAATATTTGAGCAAGACTGTTTCTAGCAGCACTGTTCTTCACAACAACAAAAACCTAAATGGCATTTGATTAATTGGTCGATTTAAAAAAACATTGTGTATTCACATAATTGAATTTTAAATAAGAATGAAAATGCAAGTATTACAGCTACATGCAACACATTACTGTGAATAAATTATATATAAAAGCACACTGTGGAAAAGTGCATACACTCTCAATATTTTCAAAAACCTCCAGCACAATAAAATTAAGCAATATATTGATTAAGGAAAAAATGATAAGAGAGAATGATAAAGATAACATAAAATTCAGATTTTTTTCACAAGGAATGGGATAGAAATTAAGTAGATAACTCCTGGTCAGTGTCAAATGGGACCCCAATCTCAGAAGACCCCAACTTGATTCAATGTTCTGCTGTTGCTGTCTTGAAATTCCTAATATTTTTTTTTTTTTTTTTTTTTTTTTTTGAGACGGAGTCTCGCTCTGTCGCCCGGGCTGGAGTGCAGTGGCCGGATCTCAGCTCACTGCAAGCTCCGCCTCCCGGGTTCACGCCATTCTCCGGCCTCAGCCTCCCGAGTAGCTGGGACTACAGGCGCCCGCCACCTCGCCCGGCTAGTTTTTTGTATTTCTTAATAGAGACGGGGTTTCACCATGTTAGCCAGGATGGTCTCGATCTCCTGACCTCGTGATCCGCCCGTCTCGGCCTCCCAAAGTGCTGGGATTACAGGCTTGAGCCACCGCGCCCGGCCTGAAATTCCTAATATTTTAATCTCTGAACCGGTGTTTTGTAAGTAAAGTCCACTGAGACAATGGTGTGTGTATGTCAGCAACAGAGATATGTCAGTCACCAACATCCACACTGAGGACTCAGAACTGCAGGTCTAGCAGCCAGCCAGGGCACAAAGCAACTTACCTGGCAGCCTAGCATGCTTATGACACTTCAGGGTTGTCTGGGGCATTGAGGGCCCCAAGCGTGTGCTCCCTAATTGGTGGTGGTGACAGCGCCAGCACTAGTAGAAGCAACAAGGCCATAGCAGTGGCTATGGGAGCAGTTGCAGCCATAGGAGAGAAGGGCTTTTAATGAGATACCATTTTTCATGCTGGAACAGATTTCTTTGACAATAATTTGTTGTTCATTATAAATGTGGTTTCTTCTTATCTAAAGCACCCTTGACATAAATGGCTCCATTTTAGAAAAAGACTTCATCTTACATTTCTGAAGTAATCAAGCCAACAGAGTTCAGATGTTTGACTAATCAATTGAGACAACACCCAACCAGAAAAGGGCTTAACCCTTTTCTATCAGTCCTCACCAGAGGACTCAAGGGCCATAAAGTGAGCAGGACTTCACCAGTTAGACAAAGACGCCTTGACAGACCCCATCTCGCACCCAGAATCTGCCTCTGAAGCCTCCGCGCAAATCAAGGACTCTTCCTGGCAAGATGTTGATGATTGCCTGGGTCAGGCCTGGACACACTTCTTGTCTCCTTCACTCTTCTTGGACTGGTTCATTAACCCCTTTTCCTAACTCCTTTTCTCTTAATGTTAAATGTTACTGTCTGGTATAAAATTTCAATCTGTAACATTTATGTATTCATTAAGTATACTATTAGGTATGATTTGTAATATTGACTGACTTGTGGAGTGGTTGAAGCCTGTGTGCCCATGGCTCTGAGTACTGAGTAAATGGGTACTAAGAAGAATTGCTTCCTTGGGAATTCCATGTAGCTTGTGCCTAATTGTCTTCTTTTTCAACATTCACATTTTGTGAATCAGAAAACAAAAAAAGTGATTTACTCAAGTGCACACAAGAAAGGATTTAGGCTAGAAAAAATTAATTATTCCTGTATCTGCCAAGAAATTGTTATACTTTGAGTAGAAAAAGTTATCCATCTGCTATATATGTATATCTATCTATACCATACCTATACCTATAGCTATACAATCTATCTACAATTGTCTAGAGTAGAGGGCCTTGGCTTCTAATGATTTGCTGAAAACCCACTGACTTGAAGTAGATTGACTAATAGAAGAAAGCCATACAGATGTATCTAGCATGCATATATGGAAGCCTTCAGAATAAAGACCTAACCTCTCAGTGAAGTACAGAAGCTTGTATACTATCTTGAAGTTACAGAAAAAATGGAGGCTTGGATCCTGGTAAAGTTAGCAGTGGAACATATCTGAGTCATGTGGCACCAAAGTATGTTAGCAGCGGTGAATCTGTACAGGTCTGGAGCAACCTCAGTTCTTTCCTCCTAAGGAAAAAAAAATCATCTGAGGGGCATAAGGCAGGAGAGACCAAGGCAAGTTTTAGAGCAGAAGTGAAAGTTTATGAAAAAGCTTTAGAGCAGGCATGGAAGGAAGTAAAGTACGCTTGGAAGAGGGCCAAGCAGGTGAGAGAGATCGAATGCAGGGTTTGACTTTTGACTTAGTGTTTTATATGTTGGCATACTTCTGGGGTCCTGTGTCCCATCTCCTCTGATTCCTTCCCTTGGGGTGGGCTGTCTGCATGCATTGTGGCCTGCCAGCACTTGAGAAGGGTTGCATGTGCCATGTGTTTACCAAAATTGTGCACGTGTTCATTGGAGGCATTCTTCCCTTACCAGTTGAGTGTTCCTACAAGGTCATAGACCAGTTATACTCGGCCATTTTGCCTTTTAGTGCACATATATGAGCCCACTCGCCCAACTCCTGAGATCTTATTAAGGAGCTGCTGATCACCAACTTCAAGTTTTTCTGTCTATTGGGAGACTGCCTTTCCATGGCTCGGACTGTGGCTAATATTTTAGAAAGACAGTTAACAACTTCCTGACCATAACCTGATGGTTGGTTGGCATTCCTGGTGGAGTGGGGAGGGTTCCTCTCTTGCCCTGCTCATGTCTGACTAGCTACCTACTGTAACAGTAAAACAGATATTACCGAAGGGAAGAGAAGTATTCTATTGAGAGGTATTCTATAGAATACATAATATAATACGTATTCTATTAATAATTATTAAGGAGAATGATTGGATCAGGAAACATAAATTAACTTGTAAATAGTTCTCCTTGGAATTTAACTGAACTTTGCCGACAGTCACTCTCTTGAAAAAGAGTCTCTTAAGACGTGGTCACATTCTTGATCATTCTTTCCTGTAATGGATAATGAGCTAACAGGGAGGGAAACAGGAACAACTGTTCTCCATGGTGGGTCAGTCCTATCTTTATATAGGGGAAAGTCTCTTCCAGTGCTTGTTAATCTCTATGAGTTTTTAATTTGAAATACTCATTATACCAGGGAGCCATATTTTTGGGTGCAATGTGTTGATTTCTTTCAAGGCCTTGTAGAAATAACAGCTGATGTGTCTTTCCAGCATCAATAGTGTGCTGTGTGTAATATAACTAATTAATTGCAGAACTGAATCATTACTGAACACAAATTTTGACTTTAAAATTGAGTGATTTTTCTACACTGTACTCTTTCCACACTTTCTGCTGCCTGTAATGAGTTATGCAATACATATAAAACATTCATTGATTTTATATAATTACAGTTCATAAAAATGATACAGTTACATGCAAGACATAACCATTTTCATCTTAAAAACAAAGTTATATTTCATACATCAGAAATTATAAGCCTTTCATTTGTCACAAGGAACAGAAGCCCTCTGCAAAATTTAATGTTCCCCAAAAGTCTGATATCTTTTATGTGTATTTAAGAGATTAGTCAATCCAGTTGCAAAATACCCACTGGTTTTATTTTCAACTGTTCCTGAATATATATACAGGTTAGGACTAGAAGACCATCTGGTATTAAGTGACTCAAATATACAGAAAGAGGCCAGGCGCAGTGGCTCATGCCTATAATCCCAGCACTTTGGGAGGCCGAGGCAGGCAGATTGCGAGGTCAAGAGATTGAGACCATCCTGGCCAACATGTTGAAACTCCATCTCAACAAATTAGCTGGGTGTGGTGGTACGCACCTGTAGTCCCAGCTCCTCAGGAGGCTGAGGCAGGAGGATCGCTTGAACCCAGGAGGTGGAGGCTGCAGTGAGCAGAGATTGCACCACTGCATTCCAGCCTGGTGACAGAGCGAGACTCCATCTCAAGAAAAATCTATGTCTACAGAAAGAAACACAAAATATATACCCATCTATTTTAAACACAAAATATATATCCATCTTTTAAAACACAAAATAACACAAAATATATACCCATCTATTTTAACATCAAATGACTAAATAATGGTTTTAACACTTTGAGTCACATTTTAGGAAAGGAAAACAAACTGGGGTTAATACATGAAACACCAATTTGCTCGGCCATTTGATATAAAAGAGACATTCAACTGTGCAAACTAGAGAAAATCTGACAGTACTTTAATTAAACTGATACTGCCAGTGACATTGTGATAGTGTAGTTGTCAGAGTATAAATTCCTGTAACATCAAATAAAAGTGACAAGCTTCCCCCAAGGAACTAGTATAAGTTCTTCTGAAGGGGACTGGTTTACACAAATTACTCATAGGGCATTTCATTTAAATTACTTAGAATCAAAGTGAACCTGGGCTTAGCAAAAGCATTTGTCCTATCTGCTGCATAGATAGAAGAAAAGATGAAAAGAATCTTGGGAATTTTCATTGCGAAGCATTGGCTAGAAATGTAATTTTGAAGTAAAATAATTTTAGATTTTTTTAATGGCTTAAATATTATGATTTGAGAATTCTTGGGTAACACGTTGCTGACTCAGACATCCGAGTGAGACTTTTGTAGTGATGGATAGTTTTAGAATACAGAAGACTGTTGTTGTCATTTGCGTCCTGCTGCAAGCTTTGCCTCTTTAGAAAGATTATACATGACCTGTAAGTTAAGAACTTTAATTTTCAAATACAATTTCAACTTTCTTTTCTACTTCTCTGTGAAATGAAGCCTAGTCTTGCCAAAGCAGAACATGTGTCAACCATAATTAAGAATGCTCCTGAGCTACCAGAAAAGTGATTCCTATAAAACGCGGTATTACTGTAACGCTTGTCCCTCACTACTGATGAGATGAGATGGCCCTGCTGGTAGTGTGAAGAGAGCAATCACCAGTATGACAGAGTGAGAGGACAAAACACTGTCAGGCAGCCAGGCTTTCATACTCCAGAAACTTACACTCAACAAAGCCAACAGCTTTGACAAAGCACACGAAATTCTGGTGGCTTCCCTCTGGGCCAGAGCGTTCATACCTCCAAAAGAGGTGAACAGGGTCAGGACAATGCTGAGCGTTTATCTAGACAGACATACTTTGGCAACAGGTTTGTAGAGCTGTAGGATGTAAAATATTAAATATTTACAAGAAGTTTGTGACTCTGTGTGGCAGTTTAAGACGACTAACTAGGTTCCATCTTGTCTTAAAACATGACCTTCAGTCACTTCTGGCTGTAATGAACACTATTCGGTATAACTTCTTTTTGGTTGATGTCTCCCAAAGTAGTCCTGAGAATACCTATTAGTGGACAAAAGTATGGTCTTAGTATCCACCAATCACTGCTGAAGATTTTTTATAGGGTTATCTATTGTAGTAAGCCCCCTCCCAGACATCAGGTCCTGTAATAAAGAGGAGAAAAAAGTAAACTGACACTGTAAAAAACATCAGGAACACAATTGGGTCTAGTCAGTATTGCTCCCCTGTGTATGGGGTCCCTCCCGTTGGAAAACCTCTATCTGTTTTATCACATAGGTGCTACTGCTTTATTCCATCCATATGTTTAGTAAACATGAAAAACTGAGACAATATTTAGTAGTTTCAAAAACGTGCCTTGGGAATAAGCTTCCTCTTAAATCAAAATGGCTTAAAGACAATTTTAACCTACAAGTTCCCTCTGGAAATGTATGATAGCAAGAGCTGGAAAGGATTGAAAAACTCCTTGAACTTTGCACTGGAAGAAGATGTAGGTGAAATGCTGTGAATACTCTAGATTTTGAATTATTGATTTTATATATAGTAATATCAGAATTTCTAACCTCAATTAGAGAGTCTGTCAGATTATCTATATAATTTTCAAATAGTCATTTTGGTTCATCATTATTTCCAAACTTTCTACTGAAATTTTGCTCAAAAAATTGCAAATTAGAAATGTGCAAAGAAAAAAAAAAAAAAAAAAGCTTTGTGGTCAATGGGCTCTTACCTTCTTTCCTTCCTTCCTTCCATCCATCTTCTTTCCCTCCCTCCCTCCCTCCCTTCCTTCCTTACTTCCTTCTTTTGTCTTTCTTTCTTTTCTTCTTTCTTTCTTTCTCTTTCCTTCCTTCCTTCCTTCCTTCCTTCCTTCCTTCCTTTCTTTCTTTCTTTTTCTCTCTTTCTTTCTTCTTCCCTCCCTCCCTCCCTCCCTCTCTCTCTCTCTCTCTTTCTTTCTTTCTCTATTAATTCATGGCATGACCATTTAAAGTGGTATTTTAAAACAGAAGAAAGCAAATAAATCTATATAAAATTATATAACATAAAAATTAGCATTGCATCTTATCACCACGATGCTTACTCTGAATTTAGAAATAATTGAAGTCATCTAACGCAGGTATCTCTCATTTTCCTGCTCTGTTCTTTATCATTTCTGTGTATCTTTGTTGTCATTTTCTTCTCTCCTGTTCCAGGAAGTGTCCCCTTCTTCAAAATTAGCTCTTATATATTGTTTCTTTCTTTAACCATTTATAATACAATATTCTACCAAATATTTCTTTATATTACACTTTCAATTTTCCCCTTCCAGTGTGCCCTTCTTCCTCAGTTATTACTTATAATGAATTCAGCTTCTCCTGTAAAAACATGGCCTAATCTACAAACAAAAACACTTCTTCTCTCTCATTTATTCTCCCCTACTAGCAAATTTAAAATAATCTCTCCTCTCTTTCCTACACATAACTCCATCATAAAGTTCTGTCAAATTATTAGGTTTTGCCATTAAAAGTAATGGCCAAAACCGCAATTATTTTTGCACCAACGTAAAATATATCCCAAAGTTGACAGTTTCTTATCACCTCCTTTACTACTACCATAATCCAAAGCCACACTTACTTCCTATGGACAGATCAAAATAGTTACTCACTGGTGTCTTTACCTTCTCCTCCAAATATCTCTTTTCTTCACTTAGCAGTTATTCTTTTAAAGCAAGGTAATTTATTTCACCCCTTTGCACAGAAACCCTAATGATTCCCTATCTTGTTTGAGCATAAAAGCTAAAATCCTCAGTATGACAAGATATTCTTCCTTGCTATTTTTCTGACTCCATCTCTTACCCCTTTCTCTCTGTAGATTATACCAAAGTATTGCCTCACTACCCTTCCTCTGCATGCCAGGGTGCTATCACATGGGACGTTTTACAGAATCCTTTCCTCTGCCAAAAAAACCCCAAAAACTTGTTCCTCTGCCCTTTCCCTCAGATAGCCACATTTCTTGCTCCATCTTCTTCGGGTCTATGCTCAATGTCACAACAGCGTAGATCTTCTTTGACTAGCATCCCTCTATCCCATTAAACTCACTTACCTTTTCTTCATAAGATACAGTATCTGTTGCTATAGCTACCAGTTTATATTTTCCTATAAGATTGTGAACTGATCTGAGCAAGTTTTCTTCATTCCTTCAGTTACAGCAGTGTCTGGCACACAGTAGGTGCTCAGAAACATTTGCTGCATAAATGAGTGAAATCCTTGAAGTTTTCTCTAGCATTACCTATGTTCTTACTGACAAATGGTTAATCACTTAGGAAAACAGAAATTGCGAGGAAAACAGAAATATTGGGAGTGGGGTGAGTGAATAATTTTAAATTAATTCATTCACAATTTGAAATAATTTTTAAAGTGAATATAATGAGAAAAAAGTTGTATTGGAAGGTTATCTTGAGAAATTAAACTAAACTTAGAAAATTAGTTGTTTTATGTTGTATTTTAATGTTTGGGATTACAATAGCAATTACACTCTGGATCTTAGCACCACACAAACAAATCAATTGTAATACTTGTAGAAGGAAATAAAGTATCCTTCTATATATAAATTGTATGCAGTATCTCATACACTGTACCATGCATTTAACACTTTCAGAGTGACTTTTCCGAATTATTTTTAACAAACAAAAAAGTGTGAAGTTTCATTAATTTTCAAAAGAGCCTTTCAAGAATTTTACATGAAATTCATTCATTTTGGAAACTTGTATTGATTTTCTTCTCTTTGAGTAATAACAGATTCAACGGTCAGAGTCTCAGTAGGCAATGTGCTTGAATAAGATTTGACAACTACTCCAAAATCATCAAGTGAAATACTGAATCTTTGCGTTTTTTTCATTTTGTCATATTTAGTATTGTAGTTACAACACAAACATGAAATTGACAAAGATTTTGACACTATTAGAAATAATATGTCCTAAACAAGTAGTAAGTAGAAAGAAATATTTGAGAAGTCACTTTATTAAGTGCTTTTATGTTATAATGATTTTTGTTTAAAGATTTTGATGACTTTTACTGTTCCATGAAACTTTCTGTTTATAGGGATTCAGATAATAAATACCCTAATGTAGAGTGATTGCATTATGAAAACAGATCAGGTGAACTTGGAAAATGGGTCTGAGTTCTGTCCCTTAAAAACAGTAATGGCATTTTCCAAAAATATACAAAGTTAGCATCTAATTAACTCTGGCAAAATATACACCTCTAAACTATTTTTTCTGTCCTGAATTGATGCCAACTGAAATTATGACAGCTGGGATGCCAACTGTATTAGTCTGTTCTCACTCATAAGCAGTGTGAGACTGGGTAATTTATAAAGAAAAAAGGTTTAACTGACTCACAGTTCACCAAGGCTGGGGAGGCCTCAGCAAACTTACAGTCATAGTGGAAGGGGAAGCAAACATGTTTTATATGGCGGCAGGCAACAGAGCTTGTGCAGGGGAACTCCCATTTATAAAACCATCAGATCTCATGAGACTTATTCACTACCATGAGAGCAGTATGGGTGAAACTGCCCCCATGATTCAATTATCCAGACCTGACCCCACCTTTGACACATGGCAATTATTATAATTCGAAGTGAGATTTGGGTGGGGACACAGCCAAACTGTATCATTCCACCCCTAGTTTCTCCCAAATCTCAGGTCCTCTCATTTCAAAACCAGTCATGTCTTCCCAATAATAACACTAAATTATTAACTCACTTTAGCATTAACTCAAAAGTCCATGATCCAAACTGCTTTCTCAAGCTGGCATTGAGTGTCTGCAGCTTTTTCGGGTGCATGGTACAAGCTGTTTGTGAATCTACCATTCTGGGAGCTGGAGGACTATGGTCTTCTTCTCACAGCTTCAATAGGCAGTGCCCCAGTGGAGACTCTGTATGGGCACTCCAACTCCACATTTCCCTTCTGCACTAGCAGGAGTTCTCCATGAGGGCCTCACCTCTGCAGCAAACTTCTGCAGGCATTTCCATACATCCACTGAAATCTAAGCAGAGGTTCCCAAACCTCAATAATTGACTTCTGTGTACCCACAGAGGTAACACCACATGGAAGCTGCCAATGCTTTCTGCCTGCACCTTGTAAAGCAAAGAGGTGAGCCATATATTGGTCCCTTTTAGCCACAGCTGGGATGCAGGGCACCAAGTCAAGTCTCAAGACTGCACAAAGCAGCAAGGCCCTGGACCAGGCCCACAAAACCACATTTTCCTCCTAGCCTGTGATGGGAGGGGCTGCTGTGAAGACCTTTGACATGCCCCGGAGATATTTTCCCCATTGTTTTGGCAATTACCATTTGGCTCCTTGTTACTTATGCAAATTTCTGCAGCTGGCTTGAATTTCTCCTTAGAAAATGGGTTTTTCTTTTTTATCACATCATCAGGTTACAAATTTTCTGAACTTTTATGCTCTGCTTCCCTTCTAAACATAAGTTCCAATTCCAAATCATATCTTTGTGAATACATAACACTGAATGTTTTTAACAACACCCAATTCACCTCTTGAATGCGTTGCTGCTTGGAATTTTTTTTTTTTTTTTTTCCACCAGATGTGTTAAATTATCTCTCTGAAGTTCAAAGTTCCACAAATCTCCAGGGCAGGGGAGAAAAGCTGCCAGTCCCTTTGCTAAAATATAGCAAGAGTCACTTTTGTTCCAGTTTCCCACAAGTTCCTCATTTCCATCTGAGACCACCTCAGCCTGGACTTTATTGTCCATATCACTATCAGCATTTTGG
Organism: Theropithecus gelada; assembly: GCF_003255815.1. NCBI lineage: Eukaryota > Metazoa > Chordata > Mammalia > Primates > Cercopithecidae > Theropithecus > Theropithecus gelada. The sequence continues at coordinate 21,447,792 of NC_037686.1, read as the reverse complement.
TCAAAGCCATTTAACAAGTTTTTAGGAAGATCCAAACATTTCCACATCTTCCTCTTTTTTTCTGTGCCCTCCAAACTGTTCCACCCTCTGTCTGTTACCCAGTTCCAAAGTGGCTTCCACATTTTTGGCTATCTTTACAGTAGCATCCCACTGTACTGGAACCAATTTGCTATATTAGTCTGTTCTCATACTGCTAATAAATTTATAAAAGAAAGAGGTTTAATTAACTCATAGTTCAGCATGGCTGGGGAGGCCTCTGCAAACTTACAATCATGGTTGAAGGGGAAGCAAACACATTTTACATGGGGGCAGACAACAAAGCTTGTACAGGGGAACTCCCATTTATAAAACCATCAGATCTCATAACACTTATTCACTACTATGAGAACAATATGAGGGAAACTGCCCCAATGATTCAATTGTCTCAACCTGTCCCCACCCTTGACACATGGGGATTATTACATTAAAGGTGAGATTTGGGTGGGGACACAGCTAAACCATATCACCAATAGAATTTAGCATGCAATAAGTAAATGGTGATGTATTCGTTCATTTGGATGAACCAACTAGTAGATGCCCTTTAAAGTGAACGGGCTGATGATAGTTAAGAAAAAAGACAAAAACAAGAAGAGTCTCAGCAGTAGTTTTACCTAAATGATGAGTGACACAAACACATCAAGCTGTGAAAAATTCAAGTATTCCAGGAACAGGCACACATATAGAAGCAAAGGAAGAATGAACTGATACAATTCAACATATAGGGACATAGGCCTAAAAGGGGAAAAAAGTGTTTTTTTCGACTTTCTACTTCCATACCCAACACAACACTTCTGACACCAGAAGTATAGAGGTTCTTTTTCTACACACCAACTCTGCAGTGTCCAGCCAGGTACCCTGTAATTCAATTTAACTCTGACACTAGCTACCAGGAAATAATGTCAAATCCCACTGGTTGAGGGCCTCAGTCCCACAAGACTGCCCCCACTTTAGATGCCAGTGGCAAATAGTAGATTGTCACCCATACTTCTGACTGACAGTGTAATCCAGGTTCCCATGACTCCACCTTGGGTTAGATTTGCTAGAACAGCTCACAGAACTCACAAAACCACTTTCACCGTGTATTATAAAGAATATTAAAACTTATAAAGACGAACATCCAGCTGGAAGAGATGCATAGGGCAAGATATACAAAAAAGGGTCGCAGAGCTCGCATGCCCTCTCTGTGGCTGCCATCTTCCAGAGACCTCCACGTATTCAGCTGTCTGAAAACTCTTGAAAGACCGTCTTTTTTGGTTTTTAGAGAAGCTGTATTAAGTAGGCAGTATTGAGCAAATCACTGGCCATTGCTGATCAACTCAGCATTCAGCCCCTCTCCCGTCCCTGGAGGTTAGTGGGGTAGGCTGGGGGGTGAAGGAGGGGGCTGAAAATTCTAACCCTCTCATCACATAATTGGTTTCCCTGGCAAGTAGCCCACATCCTGAGGTTATCCAGGAGCTCTCGGCCATCAGTTACCTCATTACTGCAAAAGAAACTCTATCATCTATGCAATTCCAAGTGGTTAGGAGTTCTGTGTAAGAACTAGTGTCAAAGATAAAATATCAGATCAAAAGAATCTCATATCACCCCTATCTGCAAATGTTTTAGGAGCTCTGTGCCAGGAAAGTTGGGTCAGCAACCAAATATATATTTCATATTATATCAAAACAGATTTTAGAGACTTGTTAATGCCATTGCTTTCTTGAAAAACACTAATTAAAAGATGCAGTGCTTTATTATCTATGTTTAGCCACTTTTGGTAGGTGATTCCCATAGAACAGATTATATCTGATGGATATTCCTCTGTAAGACAGAATTTCTCAAAGAGCTGAAATGTTTATAGAACTCTAATTGATTTTACCTAAAAATGTCTATGATCCTTTAAATATAGGAAACAGTGACTTGAACAAAGCCTAAATATTTTCTTTGCTTGCTTGCCTATTTACTTGCTGTTGGTAGCAATTTTGGTGGGGAAGGATGGGGGAAGATATGAAGGAAGTTGCGTTTACTTCTCCAAACTTTGCGAAGGCAATTGTTCACTTGAATTTCTCAATGGGAAATTGAAATATAGTATTACTAAAAGTTGCTTATTTTTATAATTTTTACAGGAAAATAAAAGTATACTTTAAGGAGAGTTGTATTAATGTTATTTATTTCCTGTTGTTTTGATTATACAGTTACCAAGCAATGGACTAAACATTAATTGGCTTCTTGTATAAACATTTCTACAAAAAGTGAAATATGCAGGCCAGTCATATGCAGGCTAGTCTAATCTCCCTAGAAAGTCTTCTTCTTTTCTTTTTTTTTTTCTAGGGTTTGGTTCATCATTAACAGATAAGTAGCTCTAAGTAAATATTAGCATGTTTTTATATCCAGAAAATAACCAAATAAAGACAGATTCTGTATAAATGTCCAGCAATCTTTTATTTTATGGGGGGGATGCTGAATATGTTTATTAGTAGCACATAAATTCCAAATCAACTATACGAAAAGGAATTAAATAAGGTAAATAGACAATACAACCATTTCTCTGTGGTGGATATATGTATACAAAGATCACTGTGGTAACCACATTCCTTATAACAGTTAAAAAGTATTAAGTATGAACCAAATATAATCTGATGGCCTTCACTTGCTGGTGAGATAATTAACTGGGAGATTTATTAACTCATTCTGAATTATTTTTTTTTTTTTGAGACAGAGTTTTGCTTTTGTTGCCCAGGCTGGAGTACAGTGGCACAATCGTGACTCACTGCAAACTTGGCCTCCCAGTTTCAAGCAATTCTCCTGCCTCAGCCTCCAGAGTAGCTGAAATTACAGGCATGCGCTACCATGCCTGGCTAATTTTGTATTTTTAGTAGGGATGGGGTTTCTCCATCTTGGTCAGGCTGGTCTTGAACTCCCGACCTCAGGTGATCGGCCAGCCTCTGCCCCCCAGTGCTGGGATTACAGATGTGGGTCACCGCACCCGGACAACCATTGTTTCTTTTATGTGTAATTGTAAATCCAGGATTGCCAAAGAAGTTGTCCATCTTCCTTTAGAGAATGTCCTTGAATACTCAAAATTACATTAATATTAAGAATAAAGAATATAAAGATCATAGAATGAGTCCCACCTTAAAATTATTTCCAAGTAATGAGCAGTATTATTGAATTTAGCGTATACTTTATCTCAAATCCAGTCATTCAGAAAAACTAAAAATGTTCTTTACAATGAAAATAGCCACTTAGGGGATCTTCAGTTCCTTAAACATATATGACATATTCCTTAATGGGAGAGGGAGAGAGAGAGAGGGAGGGAGGGGGGAGAGAAACAGACATAGACAGAGAAAGAGAGAGAGAGTGAGAGAGAGAATTCTCTGATGAGAATTAATCAGCAATTTGCTAATTTGTTTAAGACATATATTAACAACTTCATAAAATGTACATATTCACTTACCTAAGCATGTAATCTGCTAGACTATTTAGTTTCCAGAGTGTTTTCTCTGTAATTACTTATTTTACATCATTAATTGTAAGAAACTGACAGGAAGCACTAAAATTAGTGCAAAAGCTGACAGAAGTTCAAGTCTATGAATCAGAAAGCTGCCAAGAATATGAATTTTTGTCACATACAACAGAGAAATCGTTTGTATGTGTTAAACTCTTTGGGAATTTAATGAAAATGAACTAATAGAGATATACACTAATAATACAGAGCCTGAGCTCTAAAATTTCTCCATTTTTGCTCCCAAGTGTCCCATTAAATTTAAATAATTCCATTGTTTATCTATTTTGTCTGGGACAAAAGTGATCTAGTGAGGAGATAGAGAGGGTGAAGAAATAATATTGCAAAACTAGGGTTGAAATTAGAATGTGGCAGTAAGCAGTGAAAGGAACACTGGATTTGGAGACTACATTATTCTGAGTTGGAGAATTGTGCCTTTGAGTAACATTCACCATCACACTATAATCCCTAAAGCTTCTCTTTAATAAGGAGAGTTATAGAACCATGATATTGAAGATCTTTATGATTATTCAATTAAATCACTGATGGTCATTCATTTCTTCTTTGAAAAATATTTAATAAGTAATTATTGTATTTCACTACAGGACATTAAAGCCCCAAGAGGTTAGACCATATACTCAAAAGTCAAGAGCTACTTAGTAAATTAGCGGTAGGAGCTAAATCTCCTAATAAATAGTTCACATTTTCTTGCAGCCACTTTCCTTAAATCCCTTTCTCTGTATACTGGCCTCTGTGGCTCCATACTAAATGAAGAAGAAGATGGTATACATACCAAAACTGGGCAAGCGCCCACCTTTGCATGGTTTCTTCAGTGATTACTCCCTTGCTACACTTCCCAGGCAAAATTGCCTTTCATATTAAAATATAAAGGGAAAATCTTCAACTGATGGCCACAGGACCAACAAGAACTGTTGACACCTACAAACCAATGAAGGAAGTGCTAGATGGGTGGATAAGGGATTGGACATATTATGGAAAGCATTATTAGTTGAACATAATGGTATAGTACATCTTGAGGAGACTGTGCTTTATATTCTCTCTATATAATTTATAGCTATAAAAATATTATAAATATATATATATTTAGCAGGCCATTAGAGAAACAAAGTGGTGCTATTAAGTAAATAAAGAGGTACTTGTCAGAAATTTGTCTGCTGTGCTGATGCATGACTTGTATAAGATAGAAGGACCCATTCAACGGCTTTCTTGTAGTATGTCATAAAGATCAAATTTTGTGATCTCTAGAAATGGCTGAAGAATATGGGCCCACTATGCATTGGATTGAAGAAGATAGTTCTTAACCAGGTTACAATTTAGAATAACCCAGAAAATTTTTATTAGCCCTATTGACCAGATAACAATTGAGACTAATTAGATCAAAGTATACTGTTTACTGTTTAATAGACAGTAAACAGTATACTGTAAAACACAGGGATCAGTGTTTTTTAAAGCTCTTCAAGTGATTATTTTTTTAAAGCTCTTCAAGTGATTACTTTGAGCAAAGGCGAACAACAGATTAACAAAAAATTGGGAAGTTCTGCAATGACTGAATGAGGAAATCAATACAAATTATCTCCGGAAATACAGAAATTTAAATGATTAAAATTATAGAACAAACTATTAAAGCCCCTAGAAATTAAGAACGTACAGCAAAAGAAGAAACATTCCTTCAAGAAAACAATTAATCTTCAGTAAGAACGGTGAGTTTGTGGCCTCTGAGACACAACTCACTCCATTATCACCACCCACAGTCCTGTGTTAATGAAGCTCTACCTCTGCCACGAAGATGACAAAGGCTTCCTCTCCCACCAGCTTCCAATCTAGGACTATGGTTTCATTCTGTGAGGGGCAAGCTGCTGACATGTCTTATTCCCGCATCCCTCGACTTAGTACCACATTGCTGAAAGTCTCCTCCACCTAGGCATAGCTAACAGGATTGGATGTCTCTTCTCATGTTAGCTCTCACTCATAGGTAAGAAGTCTACTCTGAACACAGAACATGGAGAATACTGGAGCGTCAATTGCTCTGCCTGGCTCACTTATAGCATTGAGGCTTGAAGCTGGGAGGAGCAGCAAAGAAGAACAATAGCTTCTACACCGTCCTCAGTGTTCATTCATGAAACAGGGTGTCACTCCAAAAAAGCAGGGTTCCTGCCCCCAGCTATGTTGCAGAGATATAGGATTTCTGCCCAGGGAAAAGGCAGGACATTGGAGCAAAGAGCTCCACAGCTCTGCCAGAGACAACTGACTTTATTTGGAACAGAGAAAGGAGAACTTTATTTCTAAAGCCATTGTTAAAAACAGTGGAGATCTTGGTGGATAGCAGTTAAGAGAAGGCTGGTAGTTTCATAATTGGACAAAGTGGCAGAGTAGCCAGAAGTTTAATAGAAAGAAATAGGAAAAGAAGAAGCCATGAAGAGTATTAATAGGATTATAATAAACTATGGGGAATGTGAATGTTGTACACAGCTGCGAGGTTGCACCTACAAGGGATTAATCAGGGCAGTAGTGGCTGAATATGAAGTCACTCCCCCTGCTGCATACAAACTCATCAAATGGGGAAGCCTCACTGGCACAAGGAGCTTACACATAACCTGTTACCAAACACTACCAGAACAATAAGCTATGCTGATTTAGGGGTGACTCTTGGACAGCCAGGAGTAAAAATATCAACATAGTCATCCCCAGCAGTCTGAAAGGTTCTGTGCATCCCCAAAGAAGCACCTTCTCAGAAATGATCAGAAGGAATCTTCAAGCTACTAGAAGTCCTTGACTAAAGGTGGGCAAAAAATCATAAACTCACTGAACTGTGAACTCTAAGACACACACACACACACACACACACACACACACAGGGAATATCTAACTGGTTAAGTAGGCTATAAATCGAGACCAGTAAGTGACATATTCTGACCCAGAGGGACGCCTAAATAAAAGATCTAAACAAGAGAAAAAACTCAACAAGGATATGAGAGGTTTCAACATGTAAGCAAAATATTTTGCAGGATTAGAATTAGTTAGAAAGAAAAAAATAGCTGTAAATGCTTATATTATGAAATGAGGAAAGATTTCAAATCAATAACCCAACAACCCAGTTTAAGAAAATGGGTGAAGAAGAGCAAATGAAATCCAAAATAGTAGAAGAAAGGAAATAATAAAAACAGGAACAAAAAGAAATATAATAGAGCAAATTAACAAAAACTATATTTGTTCTTTGCGAAATGAAGAAAACTATACCTGGCCTAATCAAGGAAAAAAAGAAAATATTAAATTACTAAAATCATAAATGAAAGCAGAATCATCACTGTACACTTTACAGAAATGAAAAGAATCATGGAGGAATACTGTGAACAACTGAACCAATAAATTAGACAACTTAAATGGACACATTTCTAGAAAACCACAAAGTTGGAAAACCTACTTAGGTTTCAAAAGTGAAAAGTCTAAATAGACCCATAACAAATATAAAGATTGAATTCAAAATTTTAAAATTCCTACCAAAAAAAAGCCTAGGCTCAAATAGTATCACTGGTAAATTCTACCAAACATTTAAATTAAATAAAATTAAATTACAGTAATAACTTATATTTATCCTCTGCAAATTATTTCAAAAAATAGAAGGATAGCAGTGCAACTTGAGCTTTATAACAAAATATCGCAGACTAAGTTGGCTTAAACAATGATTTTGGAGGCTGACAAGTTCAAGATCAATGTGTAAGCAAAGCAGCTTTCATTCTAAGACCTCGACTCTTGGCTTATGGGGGGCTGTCATTTCGCTGTATGCTTATACAGCAACGATGTGATTGAGGAGGAGGTGAGATTGAACTCTCTTGTGTGTCTTTTTTTTTTTCCTTTTTTTTCTTTTTTGAGACAGAGTCTCGCTCTGTCACCCAGGGTGGAGTGCAGTGGCACAATCTCGGCTCACTGCAAGCTTTACCTCCCGGGTTCACACCTTTCTCCTGCCTCAGCCTCCCGAGAAGTAGCTGGGACTACAGGGACTTACCATCGTATCCTGCTAATTTTTTTTTTTTTTTGTATTTTTAGTAGAGACAGGGTTTCACCGTGTTAGCCAGGATGGTCTTGATCTTCTGACCTCGTGATCTGCCAGCCTTGGCCTCCCAAAGTGCTGGGATTACAGGCGTGAGCCACCGCGCCCGGCCTGGTGTGTCTTACAATGACACTAATTATAACAGATTAATGCCCCAGTCTTAAGACCTCACTTAACCTTATTTACTTCCTTAGCGGCCCTATCTGCAAATATAGTCACACTCAGGTTAGGGTTTCAACATACGAATTTGGGGTGCTGGAGGACCAAATCTTTCAGTCCATAACAAGGAGGGAACCCTTTTCAACTTATTCCATGAACCCAGTGATGGCCTGACCCAGGGCCTTGTATGGAATGCGGATCTGATGACCTACAGTCAAACTAGTAGGTCAGATAATTTCTTTATGGCTACTTTCTATATAGAATTTTTTAAGATTTGATGGCTGGCTTTCAGAAAAATGTGTTCTGGTATTAAATGACCCACCTCGGGGAAGAGGGATTCTACTTTCTGTAGCTAGCCTTGGTAGAGAATTCGACTGAGAGACAGGAGAGAAAAAGTGCCGATAAAAATTCATTTCTGAGGCTGCTGCTAAGGCCTTCATTTTGGGATATTGTTTTCTGGACGCTGACATTATCAATGAACCACACAAAAACAAAATTAGGGGAACAATTCTATTTACAATAGCATCAAAAAATAAATTCCTTAGGAACAAATTTAATAAAGGAATTGCGAAATGTATACACTGAAAACTATAAGCATAACTGAAAGAATATACACTATCTAAACAAATGAATGAACATTCATGTTCGTGTATCTTAATAGTAAGATAGCAATACTCCCAAAATTATTCATTGAAAACATATATATATAAAACCTGTACAAAATTATTAGAACAACATTATTTATAATAGCCAAAGTGTGAAAACATACCAAATTTTCATCAATTGGTGAACGGATAAAGAAAATATGTTAGAGCCACATGCTGGAATATTATTCACCAATAAAAAGAAATGAAGTACTGATACATATCACAACTTAGATTACTCTTGAAAATACTGTGCTAAGTGAAAAACGTATTTACAAAAGATTGCGCATCACATAATTTTATTTGTTTCAATTGTCCAGAATAGGTAATTCTGTAGAGACAGAAGGTAGATAGTGGTTGCTTAAGGGTAGGTTATTTAGATTAGGATAAAGTGGGAAGTGACAACTAATGGGTAAGAATTTCCTTTCTGGATACATTTAAAAATATTCCAAAATTAGACTGTGTTGATGATTGCAACCCTGTGGCTATACTAAAACACATATAATTGGACACTTTCAATAGGTGAATTATGTGGGCTCTGAATCATATTTCAATAGTTGATTAATAAATAGAGAAAGAGAGACAAAGGGAGAGAAAAAGAAATAAACAGTAAATATTATTTGCAGCCCTCCTGGATACAAATATCTGTATCCAAAAAATACAGATTTAAAAAATATCCATCCAAAAGTCTACATGCGGAGATTCTCATTTCATTGGTCTAATGTGGGCCAGACATGGATATATTAAAGTATCCTTAGATTTTTGTTCAACTGTGTACTTAGTTGAAGAACCACTGAGACAGGGAGAGCGTTGGAAAGACATAAAAGGGATATGCAAAAATATCTGGCTTGAGCAGTGTGTGGTATCAACCTTAAGAGACAGGATTTTTTTTTTCTTTATTTTGATCTAGATAGAATATTTTATAAGGGTCATATTTTGCACTTCCTTATCAAAAATCTTAGACCATTTTGCATAGAGAAAGAGCAAAAATAAAGCATAAAGGTTTTCTCTTTTCTATATAATGAAATTTTACTATTTTCGCTCATATGTGAAGCAGTAAATAAGCATATTGATCATTTTAATACGATTGAAACAATCAAATTATTTCAAATTTGTGAATTTTTTTCTTAATCACACTGCAGAATTTCAGATATTCAACATTATTCACTATATAGGACCCATTCGTCCTACCCAAAAGTGGACAGTATACCATCTCAGCCCTTATGTTCATTTTTGTATTTGGGAGTGATTTACCACCATTATCGTATTAACTCTGAGAAAATATCTCTCAGGACTCTCAGATTTAAAACTGCCTGCCAATCTTTTCAGTTTTGAAAAGCTGCCTCTGACTATAGACTCATTTTCCCATTTGAAATATTCACCATTAAGTACCAACTTGTCATCAGCTTGTAACAAGGTTCACCCTCTTTTTTTACTTTAATATACTAAAAATACATATACAAACAATTTATGCAAAATACTTCATATGGTTGATACCCAACCACAATTATGACTTCCATCATGCAAATATGAATGCCTAATTAAGATCAAAGGTCAAAATTTTCATAATGATGTAGCCAGAATAAATTGTTCCAGGATGCCTTTGGGAATCTAGCAACCTTGTCATGCAGTGATGCTTATTAGATGAAAATGAATCGCATTGCCCAAATTAGATCTTGAAAGCTATTCCTCCTCACTCACAGGCTGATTGCATCAAATATTAGCCTACTTTAATAGTATTTGTCCAATATAAATCAATAGTTATATTTTATCAATTAACTACAATCCACTTAAATGTAAACATTACTATACCAAAAGTGTAGACAAAGTTCTGAAATGCACATTGCTTATTATTTTAAAAATAATAGTATTTCATAATGAGGAAATTATATATATGTAAAACATTTAAAGCATACTTTTTACATTTAGTATATTACTTGATGCACATTCTTAAAGGATTGGTTTTGGATTCATATGTTAAAATTGAAAGATTCCTGCAAGTGTGATAGCATAATGATTTAACGAACGGAACAAATGACCATGCCTACATTCAAAGTAAAATGTTTTCCAGATCCACTATCATTCATTAACTGTAATGAATTGAAACATTTAAAGTTGTGATGTAGAACTTCAAGTGATTTTATGAAGCTTCTTTTAGTCAATGTAGCAATAGGCATTTTATCATCTGTCAAATATAAAATGACATTTTATTAATTTAAAAACCAGAAAAATACTTGTGTAATGCTTTATGCCTCTTAGTGTTATTATGCAGATAAACACAAATATCTTACTGAGTAAAATTAACGTTGAATCATGAAAACCAATTGTTTGGTTTTACTGATCTGGAATGCTACCTCTATTTATTCTAAGACTTTCCACCAAAAACTTCATAACAGAATCTTTGTATTAAATTCCAAATTTTGAAGTGATCGACTAAAGAAGTAATCAATTGTATTATAGACAATTTGAATTTGTTACTAAATTATTTGGACTATCTAAATGTAAAGCAACCTGTGCAAAACTCTCAAAACACTTATTTCACGAATTATCTAACTTGCAAGTCTTTCTCACTCTGCTATGCCCTACGTTCATTAAGGGGAATCGGTGTATTTTTTTTCTTTCTTTCTTTTTTTTTTTTTTTGAGACAAAGTCTTGCTCTGTCTCCCAGGCTGGAATGCAGTGGCATGATCTGGGCTCACTGCAACCTCTGACTCCCGGGTTCAAAGAATTTTGCTGCCTCAGCTTCTGAGTAGCTGGGATTACAGGCACCTGCCACCACCCCTGGCTAAATGTATTTTTATTAGAGACAGAGTTTTGCCATATTGGCCAGGCTGATCAACTTCTGACCTCGGGTGATCCACCTGCTTCGACCTCCCAAAGTGCTGGGATTACAGGCATGAGCCACTGTATCCGCCTAATTTTCATTCTTAAAAGTAAGCTAAAATAAACACTCAAATATTTATTTAATGATGAATGATTGAATGAGTAAATGAATGATTAAATGACACAAGACTAAAGCATACCACTGTACCTCTAATAATTTTGGCTAATTTAAATTTGAACATAAGCTCACAAAATACTAGATCTGTCTCATCATTGTTTAAAGCATCAAGGCAACTAAATTAATACCATTATTTCTGTAATTTATTCAGTATAGTAATTTGAATTCATTGTGTATTATATTCAAAGAATACTTTGTCAAGTGATAATTACAACAATGATTTCGCAGTAATACAGAAAAAGATATGTTAAACCTTTTTGTTTGAATGATATGGGATTAACGTATTTGTTTAGAGACACGTTTTACTAATAATAGCTTCTTTGCTAGCTAAATATACTTCATGGTAAGTGAAAATACTTTTGTCCACTCCATTCCACAAGTAAAATGTATTTATGAAACTATATTGTTGTAAGTCCTAATGGAAAAGAAAAAATTATTTCACATATATCTCACATGTCACTTCAGCCAATGTGATGCAACATGTTATTTATGAGTACATGGAATTTAACTTCTCCTTCCAAGCCAATAGACAATGTGCTATATGAACTTCTATTCAAAAAATTATCATGATCTTAATATTATCACAGTGTGTCAGAAATATATATCTAAAACTACATATATATATATATATATATTTCTTTTAGGTTTGAAAAGAAATGTACCAAGTGTTCATTTTAATCTAAGATATTCAATCTTAATAAGAATCCACTTATAAAAATGGATTTAAATTATTTAAATTATAAAATGTTCATACATTTTAAATTGCATGCATTCCCAATCCCAATGTGAAATCAATTTTCTGTCATTGTGTTCCGCAACAGAAATAAATGTTATTGTTTTCTGAAAACAAATCTTCCTGATAAAAACACACTCTGATGTGTATAGGCATGGCAGAGCATGACTGCAAAGATACCGCTTTGCATTTGCTGCAGTTTGCCAAGGCTGACTCTGTCATTGGCAGCAATCTTAATAAAATGTTTACTAATAGCCCTGTAGAGAAGCGGTATTTCCATAGCAACAAATGAACAATACTAGAGAGATTAATCACTTCCACATTATCAGTATACAGTTTGCTGTAAAGCAACATTTTGTAGCTTGATAATTGTAAGTTTAGAATGATTGTACGTTATGAGTGGATTAGCATAAACACTTAAGATGAAGAAAGTCTCCGTTGAAACAGGGAGAGCATTGCAAACTGGGCAAGACTATACGGCCATGTTTCTAAGACTTGTCTAGAGCTATTCAGTTCTGGCATTAGTCATATTATTTGACACTGGTCATTTGATATGGCCCATTCCTGGAGAGTCCTTCGCTGGCAACATACGTACACACACACACAGACACACGCCATGAAAAGAATGGCTTTAGAAATTTTAGTCAGAGGTCCTTCTTGGGATAATCTCTCCACAGTCATTGGCTGGTGTCTCAAAACTGCAGTCTTGTTGGCAAGTAAAAGTTACATGAGGCTTGTGTCCAGGCTTTGATTTCTTAAAAGCCTATATTCCATGTAAGAGCTCTTTGAATATAATACAGATTTGACTATCATAGAATTCCTGGGTTATCGTTATCTTTGTGTCAGCATTATGCATTTTGACAAGAAAAGAGACATTATTCTCAAAGGTTTTGTGTTCACTTGCTTCTTAGAAGCACACAAAATACATTTCATACGTGTACAGGCACAAAGATTGTATTTATTAACTCCTGACTAATAATGAAAAACCTCATTAAGAGTAGGATTCACTTTTGTTTTATTGGATTAAGAGACTTTAATAATTCTGTCATTTTATTTGTAAGAACAAAAAGTTTTATAATGATAAATATCTATACAGTCAGAAGAAAAATAATTTTGAGTCTATTAAAATTGCATTTAAGTCTATTAAAATTGGAACTAGTCTACAAGTTCCCTTGTATCTGAATGATGTTTTTTGAAAATAACTGGGTAAAATAAATATTAAAATGTGTTAAAATGTTTACTATATTTGTCATTGAGTAGCATAGTAAAAAATAGGTCTACCATATGCAACAGTCTCTGCATTTTGAATATCAACATTTCCAATATTTATTATATTTTTAAGGGTTATTTATTTTAAAAGGAATAAATGTATATAACATGACAAGTGTGAGAACATTCACTGCAGCTGTTCAGTAATCAGAATTTCATTGACTGGACTATACTTGAAGATTTTCATTTTTGCTGAATATAATTAGTATATAGGGAGCATTGTCCAATTTGGGCAATAAATATTGCCCATATGGTTCCATTAGAACCACAGTTCAGAATGATTGTAAAGGAAATCACCACCACCAGTGCACCTGGGGAATATGTGGTTAGCATCTTTGGAATGAACCCAATAAATAAGATTTTATTTCCAATAAGCAAACCAGCTGTTCTTTCCATGGTTTCTCTAATAGCTGCATCCCCATGCAGTATGGATTAACTTGTAAATATTGATCAGTTTATTCATTAACCCATGGTTCTTCTCACAGATTAAATTGAAGAGGCTCAGTTGAATGTTATAGCACAAAATATCAAACTATTCTAACATGAAGAATGACAAAACCAGAGTTGAATGACCATTTAAGATTGACATATACTATACATAGATTCTATGTTCATACATTCACTCCAAGATTTTACTCTATACAATAAGTAGATTACTAAAATTATCTTTATCAAATTGTTTTATAAATAAAATATTTTTAAAAATTAACTCTATAATTAAAATTTTATAGATGATATACTGATATTTGATTAATTTCCAATAACACTTAAGATATTCCATGATGGCCAGGTGTAGTGGCTCATGCCTGTAATCCAAGTACTCTGGGAGGCTGAGGCAGGTGGATTGCTTAAGGCCAGAAGTTCAAGACCAGCCTGGCCAACATGGCAAAACCCTGTGTCCACTAAGAACACAAAAATTAGCAGAACATGGTGGTGTGCACCTGTAATCCCAGCTACTCAGGAGGCTGAGGCATGAGAATCACCTGAACCTGGAAGGCGGAGGTTGCAGTGAGTAGAGATCATGCCACTGCACTCCAGCCTGGGTAACAGAGTAAGACTCCATTTAAAAAAAAAAAAAACAACTCGGTGACTTGTCTCCGACATTTCTTAATAATCTTCTACAAATAAACAGATACCATCAGTAGAATTTCCACCAAAAACCTTCTTCAAAATAATTAGTATCTTCTTTTGGTGTTCTAAAATTTAGATTTTCATATATCTGGCTTCATCAAGGTAGGAATTCATATAAAAGCAGGCTGAAATATGTAGAAGATTGTAAACTATTGTTAATTATTAAATAATATTCAGGTTGAAAAACAATTTTTAAATTACTTTTAACTTGTACAATATTATTCATATATGGCATACTATGACATATACTTCTATAGAGAATGTAATATATAAATTTAGATCAAAACTCTAAACTAAGATACTAAAATACAAATGTAAATCTCTAGATACTAATTTTCTTTTTTTTTTTTTTTTTTTTTTTGAGACGGAGTCTCGCTCTGTCGCCCGGGCTGGAGTGCAGTGGCCGGATCTCAGCTCACTGCAAGCTCTGCCTCCTGGGTTCACGCCATTCTCCGGCCTCAGCCTCCGGAGTAGCTGGGACTACAGACGCCCGCCACCTCGCCCGGCTAGTTTTTTGTATTTCTTAATAGAGACGGGGTTTCACCGGGTTAGCCAGGATGGTCTCGATCTCCTGACCTCGTGATCCGCCCGTCTCGGCCTCCCAAAGTGCTGGGATTACAGGCTTGAGCCACCGCGCCCGGCCTCTAGATACTAATTTTCAAGGCAGTTTTCCTTAACATCACTTTTATCTCATCCTGATTAAAATTAGGAATGTGTGTGTTTTTTGGGGGGAGTTTAAGGTGAACGATATTGCCTGTGATGGATAATTTCCTTGCCTAATTTCCAGTATACTTAGTGTTTTTGAAAACTTTGGGTACATATACAATATGTCTTTAAGTAAATGGATGAGTATGTCTGCTTTAGGAAAATATAATATAAAAATTCCAGATTTGCTAAGAAGTTTTAAATATAGAGTAACCTATATACAATATTTTTTGGAATTTTGTAAAATTAAGGCACTGTTAATACATTGTAAAATTATAAAAATTATAAAAGTATCATATATGCAACATAGAAATGTGAACATTTACCAAAGTTTGTGTGTATATGTATAATCAAATGAATGTATGTATATAGTCATTCGGGTCTGATTTTATAAAGTTTGGTGTTCTGATAATTCATTAAATATATCAGAGGAGAATTTTGTCAAGTCCTCATTAAAACCATATGTCTTAATAATTGCAAAGTAATACCTCCTATGAATATCAGATGGTTTATGTGTTCATTCTATTCGTATTAACATTGGGATATCTTTCTAGTTTTTATATTATAAAACATCAGAAAAATCCGTTAATGTATATAAATTACACAAATATGAATTTATGAGTATTTGCTTAAAATTGTGTTTTAGATTTGGCATAAATAATTTGAAACCATTTATACAGATTGCTAAATTACCCTCTAGACATGTTTTAACAATGTATTTCATCACCAGTATGTGCGAGTCTGTTACACACTTCTTTTTTCTTTACTTTTTTTTCGAGATGGAGATAGAGTTTCACTCTTGTTGTCCAGGTTGGAGTGCAATGGCATGATCTCGGCTCACTGCAACCTCCACCTCCTGGGTTCAAGCAGTTCTCCTGCCTCAGCCTCCCAAGTAGCTGGGATTACAGGCACCCAACACCACACCTGACTAATTTTTATCTTTTTAGTAGAGACGGTGTTTCACCACATTGGCCAGGCTGGTCTTGAACTTCTGACCTCAGATGATCCACTTCGCTTGGCCTACCAAGGTGCTGGGATTACAAATGTGAGTCATCGTGACCAGCCTCACACTTCTTTTCTAAATAATATGTTTAGTGTACAGAAATACAGCTTACTGTTGTTGGTCTTATTTCCTTTAACTTCGTTGAATTCATTTATAAGCTCTAATAGTTTGTGTGTATGTATTCTTTATGATTTTCTACGTATAAAACCATGTCATCTTTGAGGGTAGTTTTAGCTCTTCCTTTCCAACTTTGATTCTTTTTATTTATTTTTCTTACCTACTCACCTAACTAGCACTTCCAGTGCAATGTTGAATAGAAGTTTCAAGAAAGGATATTCACGTCTTTTTTTCTTATTTTAGGGGGAAATCTTATAGTCTTTTACCATTCAACATAATGTTATATGTAGATTTTTCATATATACCAAATATCATATTGAGAAAGCTTTCTTGTATTCCCAGTTTGGAGTACTTTTATTATTAAAGTGTGTTGAATGTGTTCATTTATTTCTGCAACTATTGAGATAATTATGTGTTTTTTAAAAGTTTATTTTTCTTTTTAATAATGTGATGCATCACATTGAATGAGTTTTGTATGGTTAATCATCATTATATTCAAGAAATAAATCTCACTTGGTCATGGTATATATTATTACATTGCTAGATTTGGTTTGCTGAAATTTTGTTGAGGATTATTGAATTTATATATACAAAGGATATTAGTCTATAGTTTTCTTTTTTCTTATTTTTTGCTGACTTTTATATTAGAATAATATTGTTTTTATTGCATAAGCAGGGAAGGTTCTTCCCTGCCTGTTGTTTTTTGAAAAATGTTTTGGTAAGAGTGGTGTTAATTATACTTTAAATATTTGGTTGAATTCAGCAGTGAAGGCATCTAGGCTCTGCTTTAATTTGTTGATATATTTTTCATTTTTGTTTTATTTTTATGAATAAATCTTCTTGATATCTTTTAGGTGAATTTAGACTTTTTTTCTGCTTGAGTCACTTTGGTAGTTTCTGTGTTCCTAGGACTTTGTCCATTGCATCCAGTGTACCTAATTTTCTGTCATATAATTGTTCATATTATGCTTTCATAATTTTTTCATTCTTGCAAAGTTAGTGGTAATGTTGACACTTATATTCTTGAGTTAGTCATTTGAGTCATCTTTTTCCCTTTTCAGTCTATGTAAAGGTCTGTCAATCTTCTTTATCTTAAAAATCAACTGGTTTCATTGTTTATTTCAATTGTTTTTCCATTCTCTAGCTCATTGATCTTCACTCTTATCTTCATCTTTTCTTTTATTCTACTTGCTTCGGGTTAACTTTGTTCTACTTTTTCTAGATCCTTAAGTAGATGTTCTTGTTATTGAGTTAAATTCTTCCTTTTTTAATGTGAGCTTTTATAGCTATAAAGTGTCTCTAAGCACTGCCTTCACTGCATCCTATATGTTTTTGTAGGTTATGTTTTTATTCAACTTGGAGTATTTTCTGATTTATTTTGTGATATACTTTTTGAATTCAATGGTTGCTTTAAAGTGTATTATTTAATTACATTACATTGGGGAATTTCCAGCTTTCTGTTATGGGTCTTGGATTTCAATTGATTGTGCTTGGAGAACATACTTTACATAATTTCAATCTTTATAAGTATATTGAGACTTATCTTGTGGGTATAATATATGCTCTATCCTGGTGAATTCTTGTGCATTTGAAAAGAATATGCTTTCTGCTATTGTTGAGTGGAGTATCCAATGTATGTCTCTTAGGTCTAATTGTCTTACATTGTTCTAGTAATCTATTTTCTTTGTTATCTCATTTCTAATTGTACTACTTTTGAAATTGGACTTATGAAGTCTCCAATTATTAATATTGAACAGTCTATTACGTTCTTCTACTCTGTCAGTTTTTGATTCATATATTTTGGGGCTCTGTTGATCTATCTATCTATATTTGTTATGTATTCTTGGAGGATTTCACTTTTTATTCTTATATAATGTCCTCCTTTGTTTCTTGTCACAGTTTTCATCTTCAAGTTCATTTTGTCTGATGCTAGTGTAGTCACCCCATCCCCCTTTTTAGTTACTGTTTGCATGGAATATCAGTTCACATTCTTTCAATTTCAACCCATTTGTGTCTTTGGATATAGTGTGACTCTCTTCTAGATAGCAAACACTGTGGTCACTTTTTTTTTCTTACCGTCAATGTCTGTCTTTTAATTGGAGGGTTTAAGCCATTTACATTCAATGTAATTACAAACAACGAAGAATTTACTTCTGCCATTTTGACTTCCTCCCTACTTCTTTAACTAATTTTTAAATTATTATTTTTTCTATGAATTTTTGCCAAAAGAAAAGAGTTTTAAAAGACTTGGAATGTGCAGTGTTTGTTTATAGACTTTACTGAATAGATTACTCTCAATATTTATATCGACATTGCCTTATAATTATCTTTAAATTGTTATCCTATCTCTCTGAGTCAGAATTTAAAAAGAAGCAGATAAATCTTTTAGATATATATTCTGGAGCTTCAGTTTCCCACTGACAATGCTATTAATTTCTGGCAGGTGTCATGTTTATTTTCTTATCAAAGTCAGGTTCAATGTTGTCATTTATTCAAAGATGAACATGACACAAACACTTTGGAAGTTTGTTCACATTACATTATCCAAGGAGCTCTGTGTAGTAGCATATTTAAATCAGGAGTGAAAATACATTTGTATTTTAACATGTAAACATACAGGGTGTTTTGGATTTCAATTTATAAGATGTATTAAGATGCAACAAATAAATTACTTAGTTACTTGATACAAGCAAAGTATTAAATCTCATAAATTGATATATACCATTGTTATTCATTTAACTTTATAGATAATTCTGAGCCAAGATAGCAAATACCTACATGAATAACAGGGTTATAACATTTCTTCAGCAATAGTAAAACAGTAAATATATTTTTTATTCCTAGGTTAGGAATTGCTCTTACTAACCTTTACTAAAAGAGAGGTAAGTTCAAGGAATTCCAGTAATATAATTCTTGCTTTCCAACTGACAGCTATAGAAATGCTAAGTCATTTAATTCACCTGCATTAAACATTTTAAAGTCAGAAATATCAAATTCACAAATGAAGATAACAAAAACTTGCAAGTCTTATTTTCACACTATCAGTTTTAAACTCAATTGAAACCATCCCTGAGCTCAAATTGGCCTTTAATATAACTTTTTCCCTTCAAAAGCTACTGAGAAAAAAAAATCATTTCAAAAAAATAGTTGTTTGCTGATTTTCATCCTTGAATATATTTTAACATATACCAATTCAGTGTTAAGTATCTCCATCAGCTTATTGTTGGTTTACAGACTTTACTACTTTATATTTACATATAAAACTAGAAATAAAATCTTGTCTCCATAAACTTCAATTCTATGAATCTATTCAGTCCCACAGATGGGATTTAAAATGTTTCAACCATATGACTACTTTAGCCATTTGGTATACGAGAAGTATTTTAGCCATTAGGCATTTTTAGAGCTGGCTGTTGGATTCAATTCTCTAGAGAGACTAATGCAAGAAAAAGATAGGAGTTGCAGAGCAGTCAGAAAAAGAATAATTATTAAAAAAGAAACGTATAGTAGGGCAGAATTTAGAGCTGGAAAGGAGGAGGAACAAAAGGAATAAAGC
The DNA here is from genome assembly GCF_003255815.1 of Theropithecus gelada. NCBI lineage: Eukaryota > Metazoa > Chordata > Mammalia > Primates > Cercopithecidae > Theropithecus > Theropithecus gelada. The sequence continues at coordinate 21,427,882 of NC_037686.1, read as the reverse complement.
AGAATGCACAATACCGACATAGATGAGCGTTTTCCTGAAACCCAGTTAACCAGAAAAGGGGAAATGCTGTTTCTTGACTACCATTTAAGTTATATTGATGTTTAACAAGACACAGAGTCTTGCTACTTTATTATTTTTTAATGTGTTTCTTCATGGGCTTGGATGATGTTATATAGTGTGGGGAAATAAGAATTTGGATTACTTCCTTTGGGCCATTTTATATAGATCACAGATCCAGGAATTATTAAAGTCATTATAATAACTAAATTCCCTGACATACAGACAACTTTGCTTTAATAATTCTCAGTAGACTTCTAATTAATTAACATTTATCATATTGAGGTCCATTTGTTCCAGATGAGTGAAAACTATTTGATCCAGATAATATGTGATCCAGAATGAATTAATCAAGGATATTGTTTATTATAGATCCATTCAATTTTATACATTTATTATATAGTTATTATTAAATATATTATTCATGATGTAAAAAATAGTATTTTTTATTATTTTAAGTTAATGTTACTTTTAAGTAAATACAATGATTCCTAAAGTAAAATGTATTCCATTGTTCATCAAATCTGTTTCACTATTACATTCATTCTCTTTACTAGAAAAATAATTTTTTTCGTGACTGGTTACTTATAGTCAGAATATATTTGACCACAGCCGGATGCAGTGGGTTAAGCCTGTAATTCCAGCAATTTGGGAGGCTGAGGTGGGTGGTTCACCTGAGATCAGGAGTTCAAGACCAGCCTGGCCAACATGGTAAAATCCCATCTCTACTAAAAATACAAAAATTAGCTAGGCATGATGGCGGGAGCCTGTAGTCCCAGCGACTCAGGAAGATGAGGCAGGAGACTTGCTTGAACGCAGGAGGCAGAGGTTGCAGTGAGCCAAGATAGCGCTGCTGTATTCCAGCCAGGGCGACAGAGCAAGACTCATCTCAAAAACAAACAAACAAACAAACAAACAAACCAAAAAATAGAAGAAAGAAAAGAAAAAAAAAAAAAGAAAGAAAGAAGAATATATTTGACCACAAAATGACGTAATTGATCAAAGGATTAACAAAGCGAAAAGCATAGTAGAAAATCTTGAGAATTTGAGGATATATATACTCAGCTGTGATGGTCCACTGGAGTTTGGTTTACTAGCCCGTGTGTCCCAGGTACAGGACTTCTAGGCTGATATAAGTGTGTTCATTCCTATTACAGTTTGTTTGTTCATTCCTATTACAGTCAACTTTTTCCTACTAATCAGCTAATCTTTAGCAAATGTTTTAACAATCATTAGGAAATGTCCCTGAGCAACATATTTATTGGATACAAAGTATCCAAATAATGTTAAGGAAATCTCCATATGTGTAGGGTAACCTTTGTTGATGTGGATACATTTTGACAAATGCTGTTATTAGTAAAGAAAAACATTACTGGTATAATAATTCTAATGTAATTTAGTGTTAAAAGGAATCGTATGTGACAAATTTTTTAAATATACTAAAGAAAATTTGGAAACTAGTCTAATTTCAATCAGCATATCAGTTTGAAGCACACTCTTCTCTGTTATTATTTCTGTTATTCCCAAATTATCTTGTTTTATTTTTTTAATTTTATTGCAATTTTATATTTTTTCACGGTGAATAATACAGGTAAAAAAAATAACAAAATGAACACCCACGACACTGACATATCACTTAAGAAATTGAACATTTTTTATACTTCAGAGACTTTTGTGTACTCCTTGTAGATGCCATATTCCTTCTTTCCCTAGAAGAAACCACATATCTTGTTGTTTTCTGTTACTCATTATTTAATTTTTCAAAAAGAGCTTTTGACACTTGGGTATATAACTAAAGATACTGTTTTAGTTTTGATTTTTAAAGATTACATATTATAAATAGAATTATGTTGCAAGCATTGTTTGTGATTAGCTTTGTTGACTCAATATTCTTGTTTTTCAGTTTCATCCATTCTGGTGCATATATATGTAGTTCATTTATTGAGTCTCAATGCTATACAAAATTTTATCATACCAATCAAAATCACTTATTTTCTATTCTATTGTTGACTGAAACACGTTGTTTTCTGTTGCTTTGTTTTCTTATTATTATCTTCCTACTCTATAATTCTTTATCAATTGTATATGTTACACATAATATTCTCCCAATTTGTGAATTATACTTTCTTTATAATGTCTTGTGTACAAGAGGGATTCATATGTATTGGCCTTTTCATTTGGAGTTGGTGCCATTGCAGCTTGTTTAGGGAATACATTCCTAATAAACATTATAAACACATACATCTATGTTGACTTCTGCTTTTGAAGCTCTTTTTAAAATTTGAATTCTCTCATTTGGAATGGATTATGCGTAGTTTTGAGATATGAATCCATTACAAAATATATGTAGGTATTTTTTCACTTGGGTAACAATTTGTCTCAGCATCATTTACTGATAAGCTAGCTTCCCCCTGGTGATTTGTGATGCAATTTCTGTAAAATAGCAGGTTCCCATGCATAAGTTTGTTCTGGGCTGTTTATGCTCTTCCACCGGTCTCTTTCTCTGTCCTGCTGCTGAAAACTCACAAATTAATTAGTATATCTTTCTAAAAGTTCTTAATAATTAAAAAGATAACTCCACAATATTCTTCTTCTTCAGCAGTGTCTTGACTATTTGCTCTTGAGTTTTTTTGTTCTTACATCAAGTTAATAATAAAACCCTAATGGGATTTTTATTGCAGATGAATTAAATATATAGATCAATTTGGGAGAATTTACTCATAAAATATTAAGTATGGTTAATATATATTTAGTGAATATATATTTTTAATGTTATATATATATAAGGATTTCTATACAAAGGTCTTAAAATATTTTGCTACATTTTATTTGCAGTTATTATTTATTAGTATTATAAATGGTATCTGAAATTATGTATTCATTCTTTACAGAAATATAACAAAGACTGGAACAGCACACTGCTTATAAACTACTTCTTAAGATAAATGTTATAAAATTTAAAAATAGAGAATACTATTATCTGAAAATAATGGTTGCTTTAAAAATATTTTCCAATATGTATATATTTTTCTTATATTATGCCATTTAAATAGTTTAGTACATTATTGAATTCAGAGATTTTGTCTTCTTCCTAATTTAAAGAAAATACATGTTTGTTTATAGAAATTCACTTTATTTATAGGTTTCTAACAATTTTATGATGATTAGCTATTGGACTTTGATGAAAACTTTTTTCATTATTAAAATATTTGATTGGTACTATGTCATTTTCCTGATTTGAATAAACATTATTGTCCTGTAATGAAGTAAATGGTATTTCATATATTTCATACATTCTTGAAATTTATTTTCTAATAGTTTACTTAGTACTACATTTCTGCATATTTTCCTGATTTTGAATTGGAAAAGAAAGGCAACCAAGTATGCAAAATAAGCAAAGCCTTGAACAGGCACTTGACAAAAGAAGATAATTATAACCACCAAGAAAATGCAAATTAATACAAAATGAGATATCACAAATAGCCAAATGGTAGAGTAAAGAAATCTAAAAAGTCTAAAAAAATCTGTTGATACAAAGTGTCAGATTTTGGAGCAGATGATATTCTCATATATTTTTGATATGTGAGAAAATTGGCACTTTCACTAAGCAACATTTTAGTAAAATCAATTAATGCCAAACATATGGATACCATATTACCCCGAATTTTACTCTTAGGTATGAATCCCACATAAATGAAATGCATGAATCCTAGATACCTGGACAAGAATGTTAACCAAAGGATTATTCATAGTACATACAAGCAACAAACAACACAAACATTTTGTTTTATAAACCGTAAAATAGTTAAATGAATTGTGATCCATTCACGTAATAAAATAACCAATAAAATACCTCTACATGAAAGATATTGATGAGTCTTTCAAACATAAGACTGAGTTCCATCACTTAGGAGATGATCCCAAAGCCCCAATCATCACTGGAATTTAGTCACCTGCCCACAGCTAGCAATGTTGGAGAGGTAGAAATGAAGTCCCTATGTATGCACCATTGTGTCTAGGTAGATCTTTAGGTGTTCCCTTATAAAAAAGAAAAAAAGAGTAGGGATAGTGAAGAAATATTGTTTCTGTCATAGATACTGCTTTAGTCATATACTAAAGTGGTTGTAATATACAAAAGCATATAATATTGTAAAATAACACTGATTCTTTTGCCAGAGACATTAAAATCGACTGCCAACATCTATATGGAGACATCTGAAATCCTACATATTTTTCCAATCTAAAGCTACCCACTTTTTAAATGCAGATAATATGCTTCAGGTTTTCTTTCAGAAGGCTTCAATTTCACAATTCCTGATGAATCTATTCTCTTTGTACTATTTTCTCATCATTCTTGTCAAAATTTGTTTAATATAGAGGTTAATTGCAATGATTCATATAAATTCATTTATATTGAAGCTTAAATAAGAAAAGATTTGAGAGTTTACATTAACATTTTAATAGAAATTTCATCCCTTAATTATACAAATTAACCAGAATGGTAAAATTTTCAGCACCAGAAAGAAGCAAATAGAAAAATTAGGGCAAATAGATGAGATATTATCAGTATCTGTCATGTTTTCCAAGGTGGAAGATTGACTTTATGGATCTGTATATAATGCTAATTCCATTTAAATTACATAAAAGAAAATTTTAGAAGCTAAAAAGCCAAATTTTATAATTCCTACAGTTATAGGTAATTTCCTTCTTACTAGTCAAAGTTTATTATACAAGGAAATAATTTAATAGTATCTTAAGAAATATGGACAAAGCAATACAGTTTAAAGTTGCTTAACTTAGAACAAGGGTAGACTCATGCCTATAATCCCAGCTGTTTGGGAGGCTGTGGCAGATGGATCACCTGAGGTCAGGAGTTCGAGACCAGCCTGACCAACATGATGAAATCCCATCTCTACTAAAAATACAAAATTAACCAGGTGTAGCGTTGCCTGCCTGTAATCCCAGCTACTTGGGAGGCAGAGGCAGGATCATCGCTTGATCCCGCAAGGTGGAGGTTGCAGTGAGCCAAGGTCGTGCCATTGCACTCCAGCCTGGGCAAGAGAGTGGGACTCCATCTCAAAATAAAGAAATAAAATAAAATCTATCACTAATGATGTAAGTAGGAATATATAATGTCACTTGCTTTATTCAGTCAGATTTGCATCGCAATGATGAATTATGTAACTGATACTATTACACTAAACACAAAATTGTATTTTTAATCGCCTAGGATATTCATTTTCCTTCATCAACTGACAATGTCCTAACTTTTTTAAGAAAACATCTTATGTGCCAATATTTGTTGACAGCTGTAGCTGTCTATATAGAATTAAATACTTTAAAAAACCAACTTGACTTTATAAGCAGTAATGTGGTGCTTTCAAATAAAAAAGAAAGTTTACAGTCATATTAAGCACTAATATAATCTGTTATTTCAACTCCTCGTCTTTTCTTTGAATCAGGCACACATGCTTGACAGCTGAATGAAAAAAGAGAAGTCAAGTACTTTAAAACCTGATTTAAACAACTTTTCCTATAAAGAAAACACATGGTTAATTTCTCTCAAGATACCTCCAAACTGCCCTCAGAGATGCGAAATTTTGCAAGATAGTCATTCAAATTCATATGCTTGATTAGAAGTAGCAGAAGCCAGGCTTTGCTAATCCAATTTTTCTATTATTCTTTATTTAAAATATTGCCCTAATTATGATAGTGACCCAAGTAAACATCATAAGTTATTCAATCTGTACTATTTGTGATATGTTGTGCAAATATCAAAATGAAAGTTGATATAGTAGAAAAATTACTGCATTTGCCATTGGAAGACCAGAGATTACTTTTTCTTTCACGTTGCTAACCCTGTGATTTTGAAAAAAAAATCCATATTTAAATTCGGGTCTTCAGCTTTGTCATTTGCAATTAAAATATAATAGTTGATACCTCACAGTGTTTGCAGATTAAGTAAATATGCACGTATCATCTTAACATCGTAAAAGTTCTCTGATTTACTTCTCTACATGCCTAGCACAGAGTCTGGCATTTTGAAAATAAAGTTTGGTAATTTTAAATCTTTTAAGTAAGGATTAAATGAGGTAAATCTTGCCTTTTTGACCAGAATAAAAGCAAATGATTTTTCTAAAGGAAAGGAAAACAGCACTCTATCGATGCTGAAGTGATAGATAAATTGAGTCAGATTTCAAGCAATGGTAAGCTAGATCCCACCTCAGCAATCAGAAACAATCTCTGCCTCGTTAATTGGGTAAGAAAGAAAGACCAGTATTGTTGCAACAAGGAAACTCCCTAGTGAGGTGAGCATACATACAAGGTCGAGTAATAATCAGGTTTATTGGGTGCTGTGTCTATGTATATGAAGCATAGAGATTTAAAAAATCAAGTATATTGTCAATAATTTTACAAGTGAGAATTATATACTATAACTTTATACTGACATCTAAGGCTTTTATGGATAGACTTTTATATGATGTCAGCAATTGCAATACTTTCACAAAATTATTGCAGAGATTCTTACGTCACTATAGTATAGAACTCTAGACTATAAAATGAATGACAAAAAAGGAAAAAAAGTTTCAGTTGTTTCCCAGCCTTGTTGTCTTGATAGCAGTGAAGCTATTCATAGACTCATCTAAAGAGTGTCCTACCACCACAGTTCTTTTTGTGTTGTGCTCTGAGTCTAAACTTTGTCTAAATTATCTTTTGCACATAGTTCTATGAATAAAAACTTGAAACAGGGCCTTCCTGATACATACATTGCTCTCTGTGAAGAAACAAAATTTCATGGGATCAGCTACATGAGAATATGCACCATCTATTTTAACTCCTTTTTTTGTTGAAATTCTTTGTTGTTCCTTAATATCTTGCTTTTACCACATTAAAGGTTCTCTGTTGTTTCACTTCTTTAAATTACACTAAATAAAGTGGTTATTACAAATGTTCGATATGTTTATTCATTACTGTTATTAATTTCAATGAGGATTGTGGAACAAGTGGGTGGGGATATGCATTAGCTGAGGTTCTCTGAGTATTTACATCGAGACTTGACTAGAGATTTATTTGAGAAACACCTGTGAACTGGGAATATTCTAGTTCTAAGTAAGTTGCAGTGAAGTAGGTGGGTTCTTCGAGACCAGATTGATCATCAGAGAATTACATGTTTCACAGGAACCAATCTGCCTTAGTATCCTTGCCATATTCAGTCACTGCTAATTCAGTCACTGGCTGGGAATGGCTCATTGGAAGCTTGGCCTCCAGAGGAAGACAGTGGTGAATTTCCCAGTGCAGCAAGTGGGAATGAAAGTCAATTGTGCCCTCCTGAGCTGGAAGAGCTGAAAGATGGTCAGCACAGGAGCCCTTTCACACAAACAAGGGCTGCTAAGGGCTTATTTTAAATTTGGCTTATAATAAAGAGTTTCATTTAGTTCTCTGAATATTTCTTCTGTTGAAGATAATCTGTATGATAATTACACAATAAACATTATTTTTCAGAACTCAGAAAAATAGTAATCAAATATTGATATTCATTAGATTCATAATCCATGCCAGTTCTGCTCCAGATGAACTTCTAGAATAGATTTAATTGTTTGAAATCTAGGAATCTTAAAAATCATGTAAGTAGAACATCCTACTGAGAAAGTGCCCCTTCATTTTATGTTCAAACATAATTATCCTAAAATAATCATATATTTATCACCTTTTCAGAATAATTTCTGAGCACTATAATAGGATATACTTTGCTGAATTTATTCTCACATCTGTCTGCTTCTACAGAAATTCCAATGAACTTTATTCACCTTTCTTTAAGTCAGTACCCAGAAAAGTAAACACAAAAAATTCAAACAAATAAAAGCCCCACTGTATTCGTCCATTTTCATACCGGCATAAATAATACCTGAGACTGGGTAATTGATAAAGAAAAGAGATGTAATTGACTCACAGTTCTGCATGACTGAAGAAGCCTCAGGAAACTTACAGTCATGGTGGAAGGTTAAGGGGAAGCAAGGCACATCTTACATGGCATCAGAAGAGAGAGAGAAAGGGGAAGCACAAGACACTTATAAGTAACCATATATCATGAGAACTCACTCACAATCATGAGAACAGCCTGGGGAAAACTGCCCCCATGAGCCAATCACCTCCCACCAGGTTCCTCTATCACAGGTGGGAATTACAGTTTGAGATGAGATTTGGGTGGGGACACAGAGCCAAACCATATCATCCTGCCCTGGTCCCTTCCAAATATCATGTCCTTTGAACATTTCAAACCCAATTGTTAGATATGCGTTCTAAATTTTGTTTCAAAGAATCAATATGTCAGTATGTTCAATTCTTTGCCTTCTGTGTTTAAACTTAACTTCCTTATAAAACAATCTTTTTTGATTAGCTGCTCCACCCTGACTCACTCCGATTACCTACTCTACCCTGACTCATTCTGATGTCCTGCTCTGTCATAACCATTTTTCCCACCAAACCACTCACCCCCTCACTCTCTTTCAATTAGCAAATTGGAATTAGTTTAGCCTGTGCGGTTTAACCCTAGCCAATAGGGGAAAGACACAGCAGCAGGGGCCACGTGGGTCAGGGAGAAGAACCCCTTCCCCTCCCTTGTCTAAGTGTGCTCTCACCATTGCTCCACCTGTAACGGTGTACCCTTCTGTAGAAGTACCTTGCCTTGCTGAGAATTAAAAAGAAAATTTTATATTCGAGTGCTAGTTCTTTTGCGGCACAGAAACTTTATTTATAACACTTTGGGGGCTCGCCTGTGATTACGTTCTCCTCTGGGGTGGTCTCTAGTTCTCTCTTGTGAGGAAGCACGCCCCGCCCCCTTGTGGTGACCTCAGGGGTGAGAAATCAAGACCTACCCAGTGCAAGGAATGACCAGAGCTCTCAGCAATGTGGGTTGGGGGAGGGGGAAAGCTGGCCAGCAACCTAGCTTAAAGGATCCTTATGTACCGTGGCAACGACTCCGTGCACAGACCAAAGAAGGAGAAGCTGCAGGAGCCGGTAAAGTACTTCCTTGGTGGTCAAATTCTGGAGGGCTAAATGTATGTGTGCGTGAATGATCACAAACAACCCTACTTGTGGTGCCGTTCATGTGGATGGTGAAAGTCCTACTGCTGGACGGAGTGAGTGGGTCCTCTCTGCACTTCTGTAGCTACCTCAAATGGCTTAGGGCAGACCATGTCGTGGGAGTTATACCAGCACGCCAACACTAAGAGGGGCCTAATTCTCCCTTGGGGAGCAGCCAGAGAGAAAAACATGAGTGGGAAGTATGCAAAGGACCTTCAGAGGGGGACAGGGAGGAAACAGGTCAACCTTCCAGAGCAGCAAGGCAAGACATCACCTGGTTTGAGGGGTTGAGCTTTCTGGGAGAGGCAAAGTGAGACATCCTGGTGTGAGGAGTTGAGCCTTCTATTAATTTCAAGGGTTGAACCTCACACAAACCTCTGGTAGTAAGAATAATATTCAGAACTTCCCTTTCCTTTCTTCTGTGGGGCAAGAAAGAATAGCTCCACTTCTGCCAGTCTCTCCTCTAGGGACCGGGAGAGGGGAGAACAGCAGCATAAGCAACTGGCAGAGGCAGGGAAAGAACAGCAGAGACAAAAGAGAGAGAGGGGGGAAAGAAAGAGAGAGAGAGAGAAAGAGAGGCAGAGAGAGAGGAAGAGACAGAGAGTCAAAGAGAGAGAAAGAGAAAAAGACAGGCAGAGAGAAAGAGAGGCAGAGAGAGAGGAAGAGACAGACAAAGAGGGAGTCAAAGAGAGACAGAGAAAGAGAAAAAGACAGGCAGAGAGAAAGAGAGGCAGAGAGAGAGGAAGAGACAGAGAGACAAAGAGGCAGTCAACTAGGGAGAGAAAAAGAGAGAGACAAAGTCAAAGACAGAAAGACAGAGATAGAAATAGTAAAGAGAAAACAGTGTACCCTATTCCTTTAAAAGCCAGGGTAAATTTAAAACCTGTAATTGATCATTGAAAGTCTTCTGCATGGCCCTATAACACTCCAATACCACCTTGTTGTCAGTGTAAACAAGGACTAGCCCAAAAGCACTGAGGCCACTAACGGCCCACAGCCTTCCTATCAAAAATTCTTAACCCGGTAACCCGTGGATGGCCCAAATACATTCCATCTGTAGCGACAACTATTTTGCTAGCAGAAGAAAGTAGAAAAATAACTTTTAGAGGAAACCTCATTGTGAGCACACCTCACCAGTTCACAACTATCCTAAGTCAAAAAAAAAAAAAAAAAAAAGCAAAAAGGTAGCTTACTAACTCAAAAATCTTAAATTATGGGGCTATTCTGTTAGAAAAAGATGATTTAACATTAACCACTGATAATTCCCTTAACTCGGCAGGTTTCCAAACAGGGGATCTGAATCCTAGTTAATTACCATACAAAGGTCCAACCAGACCTAGGAGGAACTCCCTTCAGGACAGGATGATAAAAATTTCCTCCCAGATGATTGAGGAAAAAAGACACAATGGGTATTCAGCAATTGATAGGAAAACTCTTGTGGAAGCAGAATTAGGAAAATTGCCTAATAATTGATCTACTCAAACATGCGAGTTGTTTGCACTCAGCCAAGCCTTAAACTACTTACAGAACCAAGAAGGAACCATCAATACCAATTATAAGTTAATTTGGACTAAACAAGTTCTTATTAATAGTAAAGGATAATTGAAATCCCAAACTTACAAGGTTTTCAACAAAAGTAAAGTTTGCTAAAAGTTAACAGTGTAACATGTATTATCTTAACTTCTAGTCTTGTGGCCTTAGGCAGTCTAGTCCACAGTCATGAAGGAAGGTTGCTTTGGAGAAAATTAAAAAAAAAAAAAAAAAAAGGAGAGGGGAAGAATTTTTATAAAAAGAATATTATATGATAAATTCTTGTCTTAAATTAACTAGTTTTCTAAAGAAAGTGATGTTTGCAGCAAGTTAGAAGGTTGAGGCAAGTCAAAGACTGTGAAAATCGTGAAAAAAAAAGTTATAAAAGGGAATTTATGCAAGAAATATTGTATAATTTAGAAGTAATTAGGCCTCCTGAATGGAAAATTATTGAAGAAACAGTTTATGTGTAAGGCGTGCAAGGAAAGTAAAATATACTTTTGGTAAAAGGATTATAAGGAGGCATAAAAATGTGAATTTTTACCTACATTAAAAGGTTAAAAATTTTGTTTTAAAGGCTTAAGCAAGTTTTAAAATGTTAATTGTAAAGGAAATTCTGTGTGTAAACATACTGGCTAAAGTTAAAGGGGTATCATCCAGTTTTTCTGTTAACTGAACGTTAACATAAAAGCTCAATGGGCTTTTCTTAAAGCACTAACCTGCTCTTTAACAAAAATTATAAAAGGTTAAAAAGAGTACGTAAAAAATCTTACCTTATGGTCAGATGTTAAAATTGGATAAATATGTCTACAAGGTTTTATTAAAATTGAGTTTAACATTAACAACACACTAATATAAAGGTGAAATTTAGCTTATCTGGTATAAAAATCATACAGGAAGCATTGTCAAATATAAAATAGTGTTTGGCTTTCTTTGGTCTAAAAACTAATAAAAATAGGTGCTAAAGAAAATTTCTCAGTAAGAAGTCACCAAGGATTGTAAAGTCCACTGCTGATGTCCCCACATTTAAAACAAAAGATCAGTTTCTTAGAAAGAATATACTTGGTTTGTCTTCCACTTTCCTTTCCCTCAAAACTAAAAGTATTTTAGCACAGGTACCACCCCTAGAATTTCCAGTAAACCAGCACCAGCCTGAAGATCACATTCTCCTCAAAGGGTGGAAAGAAGAAAAACTCAAGCCAGCCTGGGAAGGACCCTACCTTGTCCTGCTAATCACCGAGACTGCTGTTCGTACAGCAAAAAGGGGATGAAGTCATCACACCGCTGTCAAGAAAGCACCACCCCCTCCAGAGTCATGGACCATAGTACCAGGGGAAAACCCGTACCAAGCTAAAACTAAGAAAAATGTAACTCTCTTTCATCTATTCTATTACTCTTTTCTTCTTTTCTCACTCTATTGCTGACCATCTAGTTATTAACATAACCAAGGCAATTTCACCTCAAACTATTGTATTTAATGCTTGCCTTGTTATACCCTGTGGGGACTTGCCAAGTCAAAGGCAGTTCTCTACTTCAGAAAAGTACCTCTGTCCCTCCTAACTCTCCTCAGACTGGGCATTAGTGAATGAGAAGCATTTAATCTGGGAAGATTTCGATAAAGATCCCAGTGTCAACCAGGAGTCTTGCCCCCTTGGTGTAGAGCTTTTATGCCATAGTTGATCCAGCATTCTGTGGACCACTAAAGAGCAAGGATGAACTGCCTCAACCGGTTTTTGTAATTTCCTAAAACCATACATTCATTTTATTAGAGGGACAGCCCCACCCCCTAACTGTCAGCTAAACCAGTGCAATCTTACACAGGTTATTATCTCAAACTCTCAAAGTTCTTCCCATTTTCTAAGCCAGTTCCCTTCTTTAAGCCGGTTTTATGATATAGGGGCTGAGGTTTCAGGGACAGACCCTATTGGATTCTTTGAAATGCATTTCTTTGATCCCTTGCCACCTGCACCTTGCTCTAAGCCTTCTTCCAAAACCTCTCACAATGGAACAATTGCTCCTCCTCCATCTAACGACAAGATCAAGATAGCTACCGTAGAAGTTAAAGACTTAAAAAAACTTTGGCAATTAAGACAGGATACCAAGACGCAAATGCCTGGTTGGAATGGATCAAATATTCCATCTGCATGTTAAACAAAAGCAATTGTTATGCTTGTGTGCATGTCAGGCCAGAGGCCCAGATTGTCCCCTTTCCACTAGGGGGTTCCTCCTGTTGACTGGACATGGGCTTCATGGTAGCTTTTTTCCAGGATTCTGCAGCCTGAAGTAACAAATCATGCCAAGCTCTCTCTCTGCTATATCCTGAAGTTCAGCACCCTGTGGGTCAGTCCCTGAGGGCCATCCACCTTCCATCTCCTAATACTAAGTTCACTTCATGTCTCTCAAGACTGGGAGGAAACTTAGGGTTCCTTGGAGACCTGAAGGGATGCAGCAAGCTTATTAATTTTCAAGAGCTTATCAATCAGTCAGCCCTTGTTCATCCACGAGCAGATGTGTGGTGGCATGGTGGTGGACCTTTACTGGACACTCTGCCAAATAACTGGACTGACGCTTGTGCTTTAGTCCAATTGGTTATCTCTTTCACCCTGGCATTTCATCAATTAGAGGAAGAAAAAATATGACATCGTAAAGCAACACAAGCCCCTTATGGGTCTTTTGACTCTTATATCTATTTAAACACAATTGGAGTCCCACGGGAAATACCAGATCAGTTTAAAATCTGAAATCAAATAGGTGCAGGATTTGAGTCAGTATTTTGGTGGATGACAATTAATAAAAATGTAGATTGGATAAACCACAACTATACAACCAACAGTGATTTATTAACTACACTAGAGATGCTGTTAAAGGAACAGCTGAGCAATTAGGGGCTACTAGCCAGATGGCTTGGGAAAATAGGATAGCCTTAGACATGATATTAGCAAAAAGAGGAGGAGTTTGCATCATGATTAAAACTCAATTTTGTACCTTCATCCCAAACAACACCGCCCCGATGGAAGTATAACAAAGGTATTGCAAGGTCTGACTGCTCTGTCCAATGAGTTAACCAACAACTCAAGAGTAAGTGACCCCTTTACAGAATGGCTAAAAAAGTGGTTTGGTAAATGGAAAAGAATAATAGCCTCAATTCTTACTTCCCTTGCAGCCATAAAGGGTGTAATTATTCTTGTCAGGTGCTGTGTCACACCATGCATCTGCAGGTTGGTGCAGAGGCTCATAAAAACGGCACTTACTAAAACCTCCCTTAACTATCCTCCATCTTATCCAGAGAAGCTTCTTCTTTTGGAAAATCAAGCAGAACAACTAAGTCAAGACATGTTAAAAAATTTGAAAAGAAAGAGCTGTAAGGAAATGCAAGAGGAGGGGTTGTTAGATATGAGTTCTAAATTTCTTTTCAAAGAATCAATATGTCAGTATGTTCAATTCTTTGCCTTCTACTTTTAAACCTAACTTCCTTGTAAAGCAACCTTTTCCAATTATCTACACTACCCTGACCCATTCCAATTACCTGCTCCACCCTGACTCATTCCGATTACCTACTCCACTCTGACTCATTCCGACTACCTACTCCACCCTGACTCATTCTGATTACTTGCTCTGTCATAACCATTTTTCCTGCCAAATCACTCACCCCATCACTCTCTTTAAATTAGCCAATTGGAATTAGTTTAGCCTATGCAGCCTAACCCTAGCCAATTGCGGAAAGACATAGCAGCAGGGGCCATGTGTGTCAACGATAAGACCTCCTTCCCCTCCCTTGTCCAAGTGTGCACTCACCGTTGCTCCATCTGTAAGGGTGCAACCTTCATAGGAGTACCTTGCCTTGCTGAGAATTAAATAGAAAATTTTATATTCAAGTGCTATTTCTTTTGCAGCACTGAAACTTTATTGCCTTCCCAACAGTCCCCCAAAGTCTTAACTTATTCCAGCATTAACTCAAAAGTCCAAGTCCAAAGTCTCATCTGAGACTAGGGAAGTCCGTTCTGCCTATGAGCCTGTAAAATCAAAAACATGTTAGTTACTTCCAAGATACAATGAGGGTACAGGCATTGGGTAAATGTTCCCATTCCAAATAAAAGAAATTGGCAAAAACAAGGGGGCCACAGGTCCCATGCAAGTCCAAAACCCAGCTGTGCAGTTACCATCTTAAAGCTCCAAAATCTTCTTTGCTTTCATGTCTTTCATTCAGGGCACACCGTTGAAGGGGTGGGCTCCCCAGGGCTTTGGCAGCTCCACCCCTGTGGCTCTGCTCTGTAGGGTAAAGCCTCTGCAGCTGTTTTCATAGGCTGGCATTGAATCCCCGTGGCTTTTCCAGGTGCATGGTGCAAGCTGTCAGTGGATTTACCATTCTGGGATCTGGAGGACAGTGGCCTTTTCACAGCTACACTAGTCAGTGCCCCAGTGGGGACTCTGTTTGGGGGCTGCAACCCCACACATCCCCCTGCATTGCCCTAGTAGAGGTTCTCCATGAGGGTTCTGTTCCATCAGCAGACTTCTGCCTGGGCATCCAGGCGTTTCCATATATCCTCTGAAATCTAGTTGGAGGCTGCCAAGCCTCAACTCCTGACCTCTGTGCATCTGCTGGCCCAGGTCCATGTGAAAGCCTCCAACTCTTGGGACTTGTATCCCTTGAAACAATGACCTGAGCTGTAAATTGGCTCCTTTTAGTTACAGCTGGAGCTGGAGCTGCTGGGATACAGGGTGCCATGCCTGGAGGCTGCATAGAGTAATGGGATCTTGGGCCCCACCCATGAAACCATTTTTCCTTTCTGGGACTCCAGGCCTGTGATGGGAGGGGCTGCCGTGAAGGTCTCTGACATTCCCTGGAGACATTTTCCCCTTTGGCTTGGCTATTAACATTTGGCTCCTTGTTACTTATTCAAATTTCTAAGGCTGGCTGGAATTTCTCCCCAGGAAATGGGGTTTTCTTTTTTTTTTACCACATAGTCAGCCTTTAAATTTTCCAAACTCTTATCTTCTGCTACCTTCTTAAATATAAGTTCTTCATCTCCATCTGAGACCACCTCAGCTTGGACTTCATTATCCATATCAGTATCAGCATTTTGGCCAAAACCGTTCAACAAATCTCTGGGAAGTTCCAAAGTTTCCCATATGATCCTGTCTTCTTCTGACCCTTCAAAACTATTCCAACTGCTGTCCATTACCCCATTCCAAAGTCACTTCCACATTTTCAGGTTATCTTTATAGCAGTGCCCCACTCTCCATGTTACCAATTTCCTGTATTAGTTCATTTTCATACTGCTATAAAGATACTACTTGAGACTGGGTAATTTATAAAGAAAAGTTTAATTGATTCACAGTTCCACACGACTGAAGAGTCCTCAGGGAACTTACAGTCATGGCCGAAGGGGAAGCAAGGCATGTCTTACATGACAGTAGGAGGCAGAGAGAGAAGGGGAAAGCACCAAACACTTATCAAACAACCAGATCTTGTGAGAACTCACTCACTATCACGAAAACAGCATGGAGGGACCAGCCTCATGATTCAATCACCTTCCACCAGGTCTCTCCCTGGCTCCTGACACATGGGGATTACAATTTGAGATAAGATTTGTGTGAGATACAGCCAATCCATTTTACCCACAAATTCTATGTTTCCTATGTATTCATATGATCTTGAAAGTGAAGAGCTTTGAATGACAAATATCCTCAAATATTTTAAGAGTTTTTTTATATGCCCTTCAAAACACATTTCTACTTATTCAAAATTTATTTCTAGAAAGTCCTAGCCAGATTAATTAGGTGAGAGAAATAAATAAAAAGTACCCAAATAGGAAAAGAAGTCAAATCACCCCTCTTCAATGATAATATGATTCTATACCTAGAATGACCTAAAGACTCAGCCAAAATGTTCCTTGAACTGAAAAATGACTTCAGAGAAGTTTCAGGTTACAAAATGAATGTACAAAAATTAGTAGCATTTCTATATATGAGTAATATTCAAGCTGAGAGCCAAATCAAGAATGTAATCCCATTTATGATAGCCACAAAAGGAATAAAATACCTAGGGATACACCTGACCAAGAAGGTAAAAGATCTTACAAGGAGAACTACAACACACTTATGAAAAAAATCAGAGATGGCACAAATAAAATTAAAAAAAATTCTATGCTCATGGATTGGAAGAATCTGTAACATTAAAATGGCCATACTGCTCAAAGCAATTCACAGGTTCAATGCTGTTTCTTCTATCAAACTACTGATGTAATTGTTCACAGAATTAGGAAAAATTATTCTAAAATTCATGTGGAACCAAAAAAGAAGCTAAAGAGCCAAGGCACTCTTAAATAAAAAGAACAAAGCCAGAGGCATCACACTACTCAATTTCAAACTATACCATAAGGCTATAGTAACCAAAACAGCATTGTGCTGGTACAAAAACAGACAGGAATACAATATGGAATACAATATGGAACCCTGAAAGAAAGCCATGCACCTACAACAGTTTCATCTTTGAAAGCTAACAACACCTAGCAACAGGGAAAGTGCTCTCTATTCAATAAATGGTGCTGGGATAACTGGCTAGCCATATGCAGATGAGTGAAACTGGACCCCTACAGTTCACCATATTAAAAAATTAACTAAAGGTGGATTAAAGATTCAAATGTAAGAACTCAAACCATAACAATTTCTAGACAAAAGCCCGGGATATACCCCACTGGACATTGACTTTGGCAAAGAATTGTTGGTAAGTCCCCAAAAGCAATTGCAACAAAAATGAATATTGACAAGTGAGAACTAATTAAACTAAGGGACTTCTACACAGCAAAATAAACTACCCATGCAGTGAACAGACATCACACAGAATGAGAGAAAATAGTTGCAAATTATGCATCCATAAAAGGTCCACTATCCAAAATCTATAAGGAACTTACATCAATAATCAAAAAACAACCTCATAAAAAATGAGCAAAAGACATGAACAGACACTTCTCAAAAGAAGATATACAAGTAGTCAACAAACATATGAAGAAAGGCTTATCATCATTAACTATGAGAGATGCAAATCAAAATCACAATGAGTTCTAATCTTACACCAGTCAGAATGGCTATTATTAAAAAGTCAAATAATAACAGATGCTGGTGAGACTTCAGAGAAAAGGGAACATTTATGTGCTGTCGATGGGATTGTAAATTAGTTCAGCCACTGTGGAAAACAGTGGTAAATATCCAAAACAAAATAGATTGTTCTACCAAAAGACACATGTACTCCTATGTTCATCACATTGTTATTCACAATAGCACAGCTGAAGGCCATAATACTAGGTGAATTAACACAGGAACAGAAAACCAAATACCACATATTCTCATTTATAAGTGGAATCCAAATATCAGGTACTCATGGGCATAAAGATGGGAACAGTAGATATTGTGGATTATTAGAAAGGGAAGGAAGAAGGAGCATGGGTTAAAACGTTACCTCTTGGGTGCTATACTCATTATCTGGATGACAAGATCTGTACCCTAAACCTCAGCATCATGCAATATACTCATGTTACATTTCTGCAAATGAACCCTCTATATCTAAGTTAAAAGTTGAAATTATTTTTAAAAATCAAAACTGCAAAACCTATTTCTACATTGGTAAATATTCTACGACAAGAATTCTAAAGCCTCTGTATTAATTTCTTCTTGCTGCGGTAACAGCTTACCACCAACTTAGTGGCTTGAAACCATACAAATTTATTTCTAGATGCCAGAAATACAAAATGAATCTTACCGAGCTAAAATCTAGTCCTGACGGCAGGGCTGGGTTCCTCCTTGACTCTCTAGACTCCCATTCTCTTGCCTTTTCCAGTTTCTAGAGGCTTTCCAATTCTGCTGCTTGTCGCCCTCTTCCATTTTAAAGCCAGAAATGGTCACTGAGTCTCTCATGTTTATCAGTCGGACCTTTCCAGCTCACTGTTTCACTAGTAAAGACTCTTGTTATTACATTAGGCCTACCTGGATAACACAGGAGAATTTCAACTCAATGTCCTTAATTTAATCACACAAGGCCTTTTCTATTGTGAAATTCAAAATGTTTACAGATTTTAAGGATTAAAATTTAATCATCCTTGGAGTGAGCATTGAGGGGAGGTGGGGATTATTCTGCATCTATCCACAGATGCTTACAAAATGAGAACTTAAGAATAATGACGGCACGAAAAACTTTTAAGAAATCTGTTTTATGGATAAAATCACACTCTACATATGCAAGTCCCAAGTCTGCAAAGTCTTGAATATAAAAACCAAGGACAACTTAGATGGTAACTATTGATTTAATGAATTGTTGCCATTCTATTTCTTAACACAGATCCCTAGAAAACAGAAATAAAGTAAGAAAAATGCTGATTTTTCTCTTTTTTGTGTAATTTTGGGAGGAGGAGAGTAAAATCTCAGGACAGGAAGATTAAGGAAGAAAAAAGTAAAGAGGAGAAACATAAGAAGCAACACAAATTGGTGTGCTACTGTGCTGAACAGCTTTTCATGATATGTCACAAAGATGTAGTTTCCTGGTCACACAAGGTGTCTCGGACAGACAGTATGAAAGACATAACAAAAAAATTGTTATTTGGAACAAAAGCATGTAAAAGGGAGGAAAGAGGGATAATACATCTTCCTTGCTCTTTTTGTCTTCTTCCAAGTTTTGTCTTCAGGGACTCTAACAATTTCTGCTCAACCCAGATACTGTTCTCAAGGGATCATTTCATCTAATTCTAGATGTTGTAAAAGCAGCCAGAAATGCGTGGTTTTGGCTGGTTTCACTTGCCATACAGCAGTGATTAAGGGGGAGGACCCAGTCAGTCTAGCACTGCTAGGTAAACAGTTGGTCATTACTACACGGTACAGGCACGACCTCCTGACATGAAGTAAAGGCATCTGGCTGTAGCTGCCCAATGCTCAGTGGCATATCTCGTCACTGCGGCTGCAATTTGATAGCATTTGAAATTCCATGCATTCTGAGATTTTACTAGCTGTGAGAAGGAGAAAAATATTTATTAGCATTTGGAATGATTCTGCTAAAATTTCAACCACAGAAAGTGAAGACATGAGAGACATTTTTTCAGGAGGTACATTTATTGGATTAGTTATCTTACTCAAAATTGACTCATCAAGCCATTGTATTATGTCAGTCTAACGGGGATACTTGATATCCAGTTGGGCGATGCTTATAGATATGCCTTTTTTTTTGAGACAGAGTCTTGCTCTGTTGCCTCGGTTGGAGTGCAATGGTGCGATCTTGGATCTTGGCTCACTGCAGCCTCTGCCTCGTGGGTTCAAGCGATTCTCCTGCCTCAGCCTCCCAAGTAGCTGGGACTAAAGGCCAGCACCACCACACCCTGCTAATGTTGTATTTATTTAGTAGAGACTGGGTTTTGTCATGTTGGCCACACTGGTCTCAAACCCCTAACCTCAAGTGATCCACTTGCCTTGGCCTCCCAAAGTGCTGGGATTACAGGCATAAGCCTAGCCAAAATTTTTCAAATATAATTTTTTATAATTAACAGCTCTATTAAAGCATAATTTATATATACTAAGTTTACTTATTCTGATTCACTTACATAATTAACTGTTTATGTAGATACTTCTACATTTCTCTCAGCAATATTTTAAGTTTTTAATTTACAGATTTCACAGCTATTGTGGTAAATTTAGTAAGTGTTTCAGGTTTTTCATGCTGTTGTAAATGGTAATTTTTAAAATTGCATTTTCCCAATTGTTTGGCCTCATACTATAGAAATGAAGTAATTTTATGTTGACCATGTACCTGCAAACTTGCTAAATTTATTAATTCTTGCGTTTATTTTTGATTTCTTAGGATTTTCTACATACGCAGTCTTCTTAATGACTTCTTCAATAATTAAGGTTTTGTTAATTCTTTAAAGTTGGTAGGATCTGTAGCAATATCCACTTTCTCATTCTTAATATTGGTGATTTGTGTTTTCTCTCGTTTTTGGAAAAATTTCATTGATCTTCTCTATGAACAAATTTATGCTTTCATAGATCTTTCATTTTTTTTTCCTATTATATTTAATTCTAATCTTAACCTTTATTTTTCCCTTCCTCCTGCTTACTTTGGGCTAACCTGCTTTTTTTTTTTCTAGTTTCCTGAGTTGCAAGCTTAGGCTCTGACTGTAAACATTTCTTCTTTCCCAATACAAGTATTCAATGACACATACTTCCTTCTAAGCACTGTTTAAGTTGCAGCTCACAAATTTAGATATGTTGGTTTTGAGACTTTTTCACCATTCAAATCAAAATATTTACTAAATATTTACTAAATAGTTTTTCTTGGTACTTGGATTTTGCATTTGAGATTTTTTTATTTAGAACTTTGTAATTCATTTTCCAAATATTTGGACAATTGCTTGGTCCTTTCTCCTCTTTTTCTTTTGCAAATTTTCTTAATATATATTGTAGACCAATAGGAATTAATTTAGGTACTTTAAAGATATCTTGCCCTTTCTTTTTGACTAAGATAGATTTTGATAAAAGTTTATGTAATCCTTATCTTTATTCTTCTGTATGTATTATCTCTTTTCTCTGGTGGTCTTTAAGAATTTCTCTTTATTACTGATTTTCAACAATCTACTTATGATGTACCTTGGTGCATTATTATTTTTATTATTGTGAATGGGTTTTAGTATTTTATGGATCTGTAAGGTTATATTTTTCATCTCATTTAGAGAACCTTTGGCTATTTGTTGTTCCTTTCTTTTTGTTCCTTCTTGGGTTCTAATTATACATATATGAAAACTACTTGATATTTTGTCATAAGTCCCTGAGATCCTGTTCAGTTTTTGAAGCTTTTTCCACACTCTTTCTCTGAGCCTCAGTTTGAATACTTTGTCACTATGTGTTCAAATACATTAATATTTTCTACTATAATATTTATCCTGCTCTTAATTGGAGTAAATTTTTCCTTTTGAGCATTATTTATTTGTTCTTATTATTTCAACCTAGTCTCTTTTTTATATCTTCGATTTCTCTCCCTGTTATTTTCATATTTTTATTTTATTTATATTTATATATAATATAAAATATTATAAAGAACTATGTATTGTGTTTATAAATATATAAATACAAGAAATATTTATGTATATATTTCTTATGTTTATAATTTTTATAACTTTATATATCCATATCTGTCAATGAATTTCATAGAGATTAAATCATTTCTGTCATTTCTGGAGTGATATCTAATGACTGATTTTCATCCATATATGAGTTTTGTTTTTTGCTTTTTTGCATAATACAATGGGCAAATAATGCTACCACTCCCTTCAAAGATATTAATGCCCTAATCCCTGGAATCTGTGAATATATTTATTATATTTACATGGTAAAGGATACTTTACCATTAAGGATACAGACTTTGAGCTAAGGACATTATCCTAGAATAGCTGGGTAGGCCAGTCTAATTAAAGGAGCTCTTCAAAGTGCATATCATTTTCTGGCTGAGGTCAGAAAGTTGCAACGTGAAAAGGAGTCCACCTCCTGCTGCTGGCTTTGCAGATGGAGAAAGGTAGTGATGTACCAGGAACTCTATAGTTTCTGGAAGCTGGGAATGAGCCTCAATTTCTACAGCCTGCAAAACTGTAAATAAGGCCAATAGAGACCTCAGTCCTAAAACCACCAGAAACTAAATTTGGCTAATAACCCCAGTAAGGCAGAAACCAATTCTCCCTTAGCTCCTCCAGAAAAGAATGCAGCCTGTCAATGCCTTAATTTCAATCTAGTGAGACCCTTACTAATCTTGTGACCTACTGCACTGCAAAGTAATGTATTTGTATAATTCAAGCCATTAAATTAGTGATAATTTATTGTGGCAGCAAGAGAAAACTAATACATGTTTCTAGTAAACGTTTATTTGTTGCAAAACATTGTGAAAGTTATCTTGTTGAATGTTTGGATTTAGTTTTCTTTCTTTAAAGAATGCTTAATTTATTTAGCAGGTAGTTATGTTACTTGCAGAACAGATTGATTGAATGCATAATTTTAAACTCTTTAGCCTGGGCAACATAGGGAGGCCTGGTCTCCATAAAAAAGAGGATCCAGTTGTGGTGGCACCCACTCGTGGTCCCAGCTACTGAGCAGGGAAGACCCTTTGGGCCCGGGGATTTGAGACTGCAGTGAGCTGTGATCATGCTACTTCCACTTCAGCCTGGGTGACAGAACAAGACCCTGTCTAAAAAAAATAAAAATAAGAAAACTCTTTTAGGTATTACCAAATAGCCTGCTTACTAAGATATGACCCTTTGTGGTATCCACTGATTTTCCAAAGTATTAAAATAAGTTTCTGTATTCTGGGCTAATGAAATTCAAATGCCTCTCAGCTTTGTGTTACTCTAAGAAATGTTTCTGAGAAAAGACCACCGGAGAAAAGAGATAATACATACAGAAGAATAAAGATAAGGATTACATAAACTTTTATCAGAATCTATCTTAGTCAAAAGGAAAGGGCAAGATATCTTTAAAGTACCTAAATTAATTCCTATTGGTCTACAATATATATTAAGAAAATTTGCAAAAGAAAAAGAAGAGAAAGGATCAAGCAATTGTCCATTCTATAGTTTCCCAACAGTTGTTAACTTGTTTTGGTCTTATGATTTTTTAACCTATGCAAACACAGATTAATATTTAGCTAAAGACTCTCAGCCGGGCGCGGTGGCTCAAGCCTGTAATCCCAGCACTTTGGGAGGCCGAGACGGGCGGATCACAAGGTCAGGAGATCGAGACCATCCTGGCTAACCCGGTGAAACCCCGTCTCTACTAAAAAATACAAAAAACTAGCCGGGCGAGGTGGCGGGCGCCTGTAGTCCCAGCTACTCTGGAGGCTGAGGCAGGAGAATGGCGTGAACCCGGGAGGCGGAGCTTGCAGCGAGCTGAGATCCGGCCACTGCACTCCAGCCTGGGCGACAGAGCGAGACTCCGTCTCAAAAAAAAAAAAAAAAAAAAAAAAAAAAAGACTCTCAGAGATTCCTATTCAGATATCTGAAACTGTTTGTTGTTGTTGTTGTTGTTGTTGTTGCTCCCTTCTCTCTAACACCTGCCCCGCTAGTCCCGGCTATATCCATCAGCTCAAAGTCTGATACCTATTTCTTTATTTCCACAAGATTGCAATATTCTGCTGCTGATCTGCTTTCCCGTTCAGGAAAGGACCTCCAGGCAGAAAGCCAGAGTCAGTGCAGGAATCCTCTCATTTGCTTCTTTTCTGTAACTCTCCAAGTGATCAGACTATAGCTTTGCATGATATATAAAAATAGTTGTTTTATAATTTTTTTTTTTGAGAAGGAGTCTTGCTCTGTTGCCCAGGCGAGTGCAATGGAGTGATCTTGGCACACTGCAGCCTCTGCCTCCCGGGTTTCAGTGATTATCCTGCCTCAGCCTCCTGGGTAGCTGGGATTACAGGCACACCCCACTAAACCCAGCTAATTTTTGTATTTTTAGTAGAGATGGGGTTTCACCATATTGGCCAGGCTGGTCTCGAACTCCTGATCTCAAGTGATCCTCAGCCTCCCAAAGTGCTGGGATTACAGGTGTGAGCTATCACGCCTGGCCTGGTTTATAGATTTTTATACTCATTTTTCAATTATCCCTTTGTTTACAGCTTCATTTTAAATGGTAGTGTAAATACCATGGCTGAAAATGAAGCTCTGGTTGCTTTTTGAGACAAACTTGATTTTATGACAAAGGTTTAGAAAAGTCATACATACATACACACACACACACACACACACACACGTATGGTTATTAGACTTTAAGATACATATGTGTATATACACAAACATAAACTCACCTGTACACACATATATTTATAATAAAATCTTAACAGTAATTTCAAATGAGTTTTTATACAGTCATGCATCTTCCAGAGATCATTCTCTAGGCCTTGAATATGCAAACTTTAACCATTGTGGACCCTTTGTAATATCAACAAGAAAATTATCACTTGGAAAAAAGAAAATAAATTTAAAAATAGTTATTTGTAAAATGAATTATTTACAGACGTTGTTACAATTTTAGTAAAAATGTATCATGTTAGTGCAGTAGAAACAGGTAGCTATTTTTGTCATACACACACATTTACATCCTTAATTCAATAAAACAAATATTTAGTTAATAAGCCCTATTTTTAAAGCAAGAAGTAATTCTCTGGAAACTGTGATTTAATAAGATTAATCCTACAATAGTGTGTACCCTATAATGGAGATAGGCGAATCTAGAGTCCAAGAGACCAATTAGGACATTACTGTCTTAACCCAGGTATATGCTTGATTTAAAAACTTTAAATATGGTAAGTGTAATAAATTGCATAGGAAAAAATGTAAAGGTTCATAATTATCAGGTTTGTCTTTTATGTTTGAAAAGGTACTGATTTCTGCCGATGTTATCACCCCAAACATTATGATCTCGGTGGAGTATATCGATACTCAAATTAAGGGATTTTTAGAATAGTTAATAGTTTACACTTCAAATAAAAAACAGCGAAGATCCTGAAATTTTCTTCCACTAGCATTTTATAGTAAATCCTTTTGAAAACCATTTGTATCTAATTGTCTACTCACAACCGAAGACTAAGAGTGATACAACTCTAATGGGATGAAAGTAGATTATATAGTTCAATACCCTGCAGTTGAATAGTCTACATATAACAATAACCTTGGAGGCCATTTCATTTAATTTACTTAGAGTCGAGAAAAAGAAGGGGAAATTTTTAATAAATGTGAAATAAGACTCATGATGGTTTGGTTGTACCTTTAAAATACAAAGTCAAAACCTTTCCTTAATTATTATATTAATCCTGAACCACAAAGAATAAAAGCTTTTGTATTCAATTTGAGGATCTAAAAAAATGTTACTTAAGGCTCTGAGTAAATGAGAAACTGTGTGAAAACTGACTTAATAAATTCTATGTTAGAGTGAGAAAATGACTATTCATTGCACAGAATACGTTGCAAAACCTTAGACAAATCTGTAAACCCTCTTTGCTCTGTTGCAAAAGTCCTCTTTCATTCTTTCTCTTAAGAAGGGATACTAGATTAGATGGAAGGGATTGTTTTAACTCAAAAATGCATGATTCTCATTGTATTTAATATTTTAGGTTATGCTTTCCTCCAATTCTCTTGTATTCCTTCTCAATATACATTTTCAGCACATCAGCCATGAAAACTACCCTTTTCTAATTAGTACTGACTACAGAGAAGAGCATATTGCTAAATCCAATGTCTATTTTCAGTTCTCAGCTTTCAATTCTGTCTCAGTCTGTCCCCTTCATCCCATTGCTTATCTGACTTCATTACTTACCTCCCTTGTTTTTAATCTACTCCAGTAACATAGGCCTTCTTTCTTGTGGATATCAAAAGGCTTAGGTTCCTCATCTTTATCAAATATTTGTTTAAGTGTCACCTTCTCAGTGAATGTTACCCTAAGCAATCATGTTGTGTATGTGGTGAAAGATACATAAAGTCTATCACTTTCATCATTTTTAAATGTAATGTTCTGACATTCACATTATTCTGCAACCATTACCATAATCCATTTTCAGAACTATTTAAACTTTCCAAACTGAAACTTCACACCTATTAAACACTAACTGCGCATTTCCCTTTGTCATTGTATGTTCTTAGCAGAGTTTTGCTGAAAATCAATTGGTTGTAAATGTGTGAATTTGTTTCTGGACTTTCTGTTCCAGTGGTCTGAATGTCTGTTTTTATGCCATATCATGCTACTTTTGTTTATTACCGCTTTACAGAATATCGTGAAGTCAGACCGTGTTATATCTACAGCTTTCTTCTTTTTGCTCAAGTTTTTTGTTTGTTTGTTTGTTTGTTTTGGTAATTCAAGGTATTTTGGGGTTCCATGCGAATTTTAGGATTTTCTTTTCTGTGTCTGTGAAGAATGTCATTGGCATTTTGATAGAAATTGCATTTAATCTATACATCACTTTGGAGAGTATGAACATTTTAACAATACTAACTCTTTCAATTCATTATCAGGATTATCTTTTCATTTATTTGTGTCTTCTCCAATTTCATCAATGTTTTATTGTTTTCATTGTAGAGGTTTCTCACCTTCTTGATTAAATTTATTCCTAAGTATTTTATTCATTTTGATCCTATGGTAAATGAGATTGTTTTCTTATTTTGTTTTTTGGAAAGTTTGCTGTTAGTGTGTTTAAATGTTATTGATTTTTCCATGTTGATATTGTATCCTGTAACTTTATTGAATTTATTTATTAGCTCAAACAGTGTTGTTGTTGGTTTTTTTTTGGTGGAGTATTTGGTGTATCATATATATGATTATGTCATCTACAAACAGAAACAAATTTAGCCATTTTTTTTCAATTTGCATATGTTTTATTTCTTTTTCTTGCCTAATTGTTCTGGCTAGGACTTGTAGAGTTATACTGAACAAAAGTGGTGAGAGTGGGCATTCTCTTCTTGTTTCTCATGTTAGAGGAAAAGTTTTCAGCTTTTTTCCATTCATATTATATTAGCTGTGTGTGGGTTTGACATATATGAATTTTAACTTTATTGTGTTAAGGTACACATCTTCTATGCCTAATTTGTGGAGGCTTCTTTTTTTTCTCATGAACAGATGCTAAATTTTGTCATATGCTTCATCTGCAACTATTGAAATAATCATATGGTTTTTCACTTTCTTTTTATTAATATTATGTCTCACATTTACGCATTTGTATATGATGAACCATCCTTGCATTCCTGGAGTGAATCTCACGTAATTATAAGAAGTGATGTTATTGACATGCTACTGAATTTAGTTTGCTAATATTTCTTTGAGAATTTTTTCATCTATCTTCATCAGGGATATTGGCCTACAGTTTTCTTACTTTGTCTTTGTATTGTTTGGAATCAGAATAATGATTGCCTTGTACATTGAGTTTGGAAATAATTTTCCCTCTTTAATTTCCTGGAAGCGTTTGTGGAGAGTTGGTATTAGATTTTATTTAAATGTTTGTTAGAATTCAACAGTAAAGCCATCAGGTCCTGGTTTTCCATTTGTTTGTTTTTTTGATAAAAGACTTTTCATTACTGGGGAATTAATCCATTAACCTTTAAAGTTATTATTAATAGGTAAGGACTTACAACTACCATTTTGTTACTTGTTTTCTGGTTGTTTTGTACATAATTTCTTCCTTTTTCTCTGTCTCTTATTCGTTTCCTTTGTACTTAGGAGCTTTTCTCTTGTAGTTTGCTTAGACCCTGTGCTCTTTATTTTTAGTGTATCTATTATAGGCTTTTGCTTTGCGGTTAGCATGAGGCTTACAAAAACTATCTTATAGTTACAGGTAAACTGATAACAACTTAACTTTAATTACAAAGAATGGAAAAGAAACAAAAACAAACCACACACTAACTATATCCCCCATCCTCACGTTTTGACTTTTGGGTATTAAAATTTACTCCACTTGATAGTGCTTGTCTCTTAACCAGTTATTGTAGTTATTATTTTCTTCAATATAGTTTTTAGTCTCCATACTAAAGATAGATAAGTGGTTTTCATACCTTGATTACAGCATTAGATTACTTTGAATTTTTCTGTGTATTTGCTTTTATCACTGAGTTTTGTGCCTCTAGACTTTTATTTGCTGCAATAATAAAAGTATTTGTACTTTTTAAATCTTTTTGCTCCTCTAATTGAGTAATGTCATATGTTCTGTCTAAAGAACATTCTTTTCAATGTTTGATCAAGTCTGCTGGTAAAGATTTTCAGTAAGTTTTTCAGTCCAGCTACTGCATTCTTTAGTTCTAGGACTTTAATTTTCTAAGTGTTTATATTTCTTTGTCAAATTTCTCATTTTATTCCTGGATTGCTTTCTAATTTTATTTAATTTTCTATGCATAATTTTTGGTCATTTGCTAAGCTTCTTCAAGATATTTATTCTGAATTATTTCCCAGACATTTCATAACTCTTTAATTCTTTTAGGACTATTACTAAAGCTCTATGTATTTTTTTGGTAGTGTCATATTTCCCTAATTTTTCACAATTGTTGGCTCTTTACATTGATGTCTGCACATTTGAGGGGATGGCTACTTCTTCCAGCTTTGGCAGATATTCCATAGTGGTGTTAGACCTTTACTATTTAACACTGGAACTTAATTATTGGTCTGCAAATAAATAAATATCAGGT
The DNA here is from genome assembly GCF_003255815.1 of Theropithecus gelada. Taxonomy (NCBI): domain Eukaryota; kingdom Metazoa; phylum Chordata; class Mammalia; order Primates; family Cercopithecidae; genus Theropithecus; species Theropithecus gelada. The sequence continues at coordinate 21,399,032 of NC_037686.1, read as the reverse complement.
AGTTATAAGTACTACAAATACAAATTTAAAAGTATAAGGGGATAGAAAATGAGAGAGGATTGAGTTTCCTTTTTAAAAAATGACCAGGGAGGATTTTTCTGATGTAGTGATATTTGAGGAGATAAGTCAAGTGGTTTACTGAGGGAAGAGTGTTCTAGGCTGAAGAGATACTACATGTAAAACTGCAAGGCACTAAAATGTGTGGCACGTACAGAAAAATGGCAAGGAAGCTAATGGCTGAAATGAAGGGAGTAAGACGAAGTGTAATAGGAGATAAGTTCATAAAAGTAGCCAGGGAAAAATTATGGACCTTCTTAAGAATATAATTATATGGAAAACTAGCAGAAATTTAGAGCAGAGAGAGACATGATCTGAGTTAATTTCTTTTTTTTTTTTTTTTTCCATTTCTAGGAAGTATATGCATAATAGACTGCAATGGACCAAGTATAGAAGCAGATAGGAGAGTTAGAGGGCTGTGTCAGCAAATCAGGCAATAGATAAGGATGGGTTGCATAAGAATATCAGCTATCAGTGGAACAAGACCGTGATAAATGGGTAATTCTGGATACATTTAAGAAGTTGAGCCTATATGATGTACTGATACATTTGCTACATTATGAAAGAAAGAGCTTTTCTGAAATAAGAAACTGGAAAACTTGAGTTGTCATTTAATTAGACAGAAAAGTTTGAGGAAGGAGCATGTGGGATGTGGGAACATAGTTCATGTTTGACCCGTTGAGGAAGTGAAGATGTCTGAAAGTCACATACAGAAAACAGCTTGCAAGGAACAGGAATGACTACGGGAAAACTATTTAGAAATTTAGCAGAGTGACAGTAAAAACATAAAGGTATTGAGTGTAGAGACTGGAAACTTAATTGGGAAGTAGAAATAATGTGAGAGGGAGAAATTTAGGATTACTTTGTTTTCTGGCTTGGTTGACTCTTTAGAAGATAATACCATTAATCAAAATAGAAATTACAGAAGATAGTATATCCTTTGGACCTTTATTATAATTGATCTTTATAAGAACTCATTTTAACTGAATATAACTTTTGTAATTTCAAGTGTTATTGACTTTAGGAGATTAAATATTCCTCAGTTGTGCAGTTCTAGCCACACTGGGTTTTAACTCCCTAGAAGAGAGACCGTTCCCAAACTGAATAACATGGATATGCTCTTAGTCAATAATATGAAGTTAAACAGCTCCTGTCAGACTATTGATAGATTTTCTAAGTATTCTATTTTGAGTACTAGCTTTCTCTATCAGAAAAGATATTCATCAATCCAACTGTCCTTTCAAATGCTTAAGAGTTACCCCCAAATTAGAAGTATCAAATTATTTTTAAATTGCACTTGAGCATTTTAGGACCTAAGATTAAAGCTAAAAACCATGAAATTACCCAAAGAAATATCCAGTCCCTACAATGAGACAGTGATATTGATTTCTGAAAGTGATTTTATTATTGATTTTAAAATATTTATGAATAACTATACCCTAGAAAAGGCATTCTTTTTTCTGTGTCAAAATATTCTTTGTAATTTTATAGACTGATTCCTGAAAAATCTCATGGTCACCATTAAAAAGCACCTTCTGTCAATGTATCTACATGAATCCTATGCTAGTCTGTACACTTGTATTTTCTGCTGCATTGTTAAGAAAATGTTATTTGATTAAATTGGCTTTTTAAAATAATATATTTGGGGTTTCTTTATTCTTTGGCCTTTACACTAAAACTGAATTGCTTTTTATAACCTTCAGATGAATAAGGTTCATTCTACTAGTTATCAAGCAATAGATGAAATAATGAATTATCTGTGATTCCTAGTGGAGAAACATTAACAGATTTTATTAATCGTCTCTTAAATTGGAGTCATCTACAATTTGTACCAACTATACTCCTTACTCTTAAAAACTGTCTTCTATGCTCAGATTTTAATTGTTCCATGAAAGCTGTTTTATTTTGCTTCTTTCTTCCTGCCTTTTCTCATTCTAGCATTTATTCTGTGTTTGCTGCACATGGATATCTCCCAAGTACTGGGCTAGATTCCTAAAAAAAAAAAAAAGATGAATAAAACAAAATTTCTGTCATCAAAGATCTTATAATCTAATACATATGTATTGATAAAAGACAGTACTTAATCAGTTGTGAAATATCCAAGACTGCAAGGGAAACACAGTGAGAGGAACAGTTTTCTCTACATGAGGAAACAAGGTTCCTACTGTAACTGAAATTTGAGCTGAGTATTGAAAGATGAGTAGAAGGTTCATTGTAGAATTGGATAAGAGACAAATCTGATACAGAGGTTAACACGTGTAAACTACAGATTGTGGAAAAAAAGAACTTGGGGAACCATAGGCAAGGCATAGTGTTACACGGAGCGTTTGGGAATGTGACTGGGAATTTAAAAGGAACTAGATTATAAAGGCCTTGAATGTCACGACAAGAACCTTAGACCCACTACTCAGAGAAGCTAGAGCTAATAGGTGTTATAATCATACCCTTAAAAGTTCAGCTGTGCGGTAGGTTGAATATAGGAAAACTGAGTTCAGAGAGAATACCTTTGCAATGGGAAAGGAGAAATGACCATATTTAAGAAAAATATAAGACATTAAATATTAATGAAGTTAAATTGGGTTGCATATAAAAGAAATCACACACAAAATAGCTTAAATAATAAAAGATTTTCATGGACCTATATAGCAAGAACTTAAGCAGACTTTAGGATTTTGAGTGAAGATTTTAAAATATTGTTCATAGACCTGGTTTCTTTCTGTGTCTCGGCTTGTATTTTCATAATGTCACCTGCCTCCCCGCTGTGATTGCAGGATGGTTGTCCACAACACTTTAAACTTCTCGTTTACTATGCAACCTCAGCGACCACCCCAATACCTGGAGGGATTTAATTAGTGGATGCAGCACAGCAGCAGTTGTTTCTGGCCATTGCCTATGTTTGCATTACGATGGCCATTGTGCTTTGAATCCAGAAGGGACACATCTAATTTAGAGTGGAACACCAGTTAGGAGCTGGAAATATGGCTTTCAGTATAATACCCTGGTCAGAAGGTGATGAAGTGCTAAGAAGCTGGACTCTAGCTCCTACTATCTGGCTTGGAGGCTAAGTTAGAGTTCTAGTAAAAAACTGAAGGGAAAGTAATTAATTGAAATAATACAATTGCATAAACTGCACATACCTGGTAGAGTAAAAATTGTACCATAGAAAGATCAAGGCCCATAATTCAATGCATATGGTATGTGTTTCAAATCCTTATTTGGCATTTATAAGCTACACACTACTATTGGGAGCTCTAGATCCATTTAACATGAATGCTGAAAGATAAGGTAAACACAAATATAAAGTAATCTAAATTCCTAAAGGGAATTTTAAATATGTACTCTCAGACTGCAGATTAAATATTCAAAATTCGAATCATAATATTTAATTTACATATACATACATATTTAAAAGCACATATTATATAAAATAATAATGAAACTATTCTATTCAAACTTTAATTTTCAACATCAGACTCTAATTTTATTAGGGTGACTTTTTCGATTTATGTAGCCCAGATTTCTATAGATATCATCTTCATGAGCATCTATGTTATGTTACATGAGAGGTAGTCAATGTTGAATCCATGAATTTTGCTGTCACTGTAAATTTTGTTCAAAGCCACGGTAAGTCATTTGTACAACATTAGAATCTATTTTATTTACAGTTTTCCTGGAGTGTCTTTATGATCTCTGCTACATACCCATTTTCTCTACTGCTTCTTTAAATTATTTAATGACCTTGTTTAAAATGACATGCAGCCTTTAAATCTGTGAGGTCACATTCCCAGAAATAATGCCTACTTGTTAATTTTCTTTGCTTCTTATTTTGCTTTCATATTGGTGACCTCTATGAATATCCCATATTAGCATTGATTGAAGTTATTTCAGGCTTCAATTAATGTGTGTTCTCTCAACAATGCTTTGATGCTCCAAATAAAATAATTGAAAAAAAAAACAAAAACAAAACACAACATCCTCATAATATGAGAGCTGTAGTAGCGATCCAAATCCAAGATACTCCTTCTTTACTTGGAGATTTTTTTTTTGAAGGGAAAAAGCCTCCTGTTATATTTAGAAGCATGTGGCATTCAAATGAGTATGCCTCCTTGTGAGCGTTTAAAATGTAACTAAAGTCAATATGGGCAAAACAGAGCCCAAAATATTTTCTTGAAAAATTGGCTTTCCTTCCTATACTTCAGTTCTCAGGCACCAGCAACAATATTGACCCATTCCTCTTCCTCATTGGCTTTGTTCAGATAGCCACCAAATGTCTCCTTTTGGAGATCCTCAATATCTAGTATAACTCCTTTCTCTTTCCAATGCCCTTGTCTCATTTTAGACATCATCATTTATTCCTTGAACTGTTGTAAACATCCTCAAACTGCTATTACTGTTCCAACTTTTCACATTCTCAGCCACATTATACTGTTTCTCAATTAATTCTTTCAATTACTTGTTGAAAATGTTATTCTGTGATTCCATCACACCAAGTGCCTATAGTTCCTTGAACCCTATATCACTTTGACACTTGCACAATTTTTACATACTGATGCCTTTTCTTGGAATATTCTTTCCAATGTGTATGCCAATACGTATTTGTAATCTACATAGTCTTTCCTATCAAAATTACTTTGTGTCCAGTTCTGCCCAATATGTATTACATATCCCTTCACAGTACCTACCTTGATACACATATTGCTTATATATTTGTTTTCTATCCATTTCTGAATCCCCTAAGGGAGAAGTAATAATCTATTCTTGTTTCTCCAATATAAAACATGGTATCTTTCAGAGGGCAGATTAAGCCCTTAAGTTAAATGAATGAATGAGTGAAGGTAAGAAATTAACTCAAAGCATGTCAACTCTTTCTCTCCCAAGCAGGAAGAGCATTTGCTAGAAATAAATGTAGATGGTGATGTTAAGAAATTTAGTGAGACTGTTAAATGTAAAATGCATTTCAAGAACACCATCGGGAACAAGTACAATAATTATTCAGTATTATTAAAAGCCCTAAATGAGAGTATAAACTCTATGCTTTACCACATTAGACAATAGAACTTAATATTTTATTTTTATAATAGCACCAAGTCACAGAAAAAAAATGAGAAATTAAGATTTTTTTATCTTTACTTGAAATGTATCATCATAGTTCTCAGAATGAGAAAAAATATCAAGTGCAAAAATTCAAAAAGATAAATTGAGATTTTTTTCAAAGGAAGTTTGTAGGAAATGAAGGCATGAGAAAGATGGAAAAACAGGAGGTTGTTTACAAAGAAAATACATTTCTTGTGAATTGTGTTCAGAGCACCACTGAGGGAGTAGACTGCTTTAGAGGGCAGTCACTGAATAGAAAGCCAAGCTACTTTGAAGTTCTGGGGCTAAAAGTATTTTCAAGGGATTTTTAAATTGTCTAGCTGATTTGATAAATTAGGGTGCCAAGGTAGACTGTGCTCCAGGTACATGATATCTAAGAGCTGAGAAGTGGGAACTTCTAATTGCTATATAACTAGTGATCAGTATATCCGGGCACTATGAGCTTTGAAAGAGAAAGGGTAATTCTCTAAAATCCCCCAGTTGTACATTTAAAGCATTCCTTCAAACTTCCAGTTTACTCATTTAGTTTTATATTTATTATTCTATAGGTAATATACATAACTATATAATAAAAATGATAATCATGCCACCATTAAGTATATAATTTCTCAAAAACTAAACATTATTCATGGATTTTTTTCACGGTTGTTTTATGGAACATTCAAAGCCAAAATTGCCAGTATTTTTTAAATCCTTAAAAACTTAAAATATGATTCTGGCCATCTAAGAATTTAATTTTGAAGCTAATATCAAGATTGACACACTTTTATTTTATATATCACATACAAGCACTGTACACAGACTTTATTTCTATTTGTTCTACCAGAAAAACCCAATGCATATATGTGCAACACACACACACACACACACACACACGATTATTTCTGATCTGAAGAGAGCAGTAACAGAAATGGCAGCCTTTCCTTTCATAGGTTAAAAAATGTTGTAGTTAATTAACACAAATTACCTACGGGAAGAAAAGATTGAAAACTGAGTTAACTGAGTTAAATGAGTTAAGTTAACACAAACTTCTTGTTGACATCATATTTAGCAACAATGTATTAACATCAATTGCCAAGCAGTAAGATAAATTAGCTTATTTGTACCTCTTTTTCATATTTTGCTTATTTGTACCTCTTTTTCATATTTTGCTTTAAGAAAACAACAATACAGATGCAACTTAAAGTCTTAAAGATAGAAAGTGCATTAAAAATATGTATTTTAATTCGTTTTAAAGGATTTTTGAATTGAGTATTTGGGGACCTAGAATAATTTTATCTAAGACCTGTTAAAAATGTGTACGTTGGCTCAAGCCTGTAATCCCAGCACTTTGGGAGGCCGAGGCGGGTGGATCACGAGGTCAGGAGATCGAGACCATCCTGGCTAACATGGTGAAACCCCGTCTCTACTAAAAATACAAAAAACTAGCCGGGCGTGGTGGCGGGCGCCTGTAGTCCCAGCTACTCGGAGGCTGAGGCGGGAGAATGGCGTGAACCCGGGAGGCGGAGCTTGCAGTGAGCCGAGATCGCGCCACTGCACTCCAGCCTGGGCGACACAGCGAGACTCCGTCTCAAAAAAAAAAAAAAAAAAAAAAAAAAAATGTGTACGTTTCAGATAAAAGCATAGGAGTATGATTTAGCAAAAGACATTCAAAAGGAGGTATGACCAGGCAGGACTTCTGAAATGGTAGTGTAAGAACCTTAAAGAAATGTCTCTTGTAGAGAGATATTAATTAAGCTGGTTGAAATTAGCAAAGACAATTATATAAAGTCTCTCACGATGGATCAAACGGCTTTTAAATTGAGAAGCATTTACTCCACATGTCTGTGAAAACTCAGTAAGAAGCAGCTGTGGCATTTAAGCTTTGAGCTGTACCCTTCCCACAACTCTGTCTTGCAGAAATACTATTTCAAAGCACTCAGCAGACAATTGGAAATTTCCATATCTCCCGGTTACCTGGGTTGAAAGAACTATTCCAAGTAGTTTCAGCTGCTGATGAACCTCAGCAGGTCTCATTTTCCATACTTCCATGCTACAGAAAGCTTATGTCAAGCCTGGCTGTAGTCAGGAGGCATTATTTCCCCCCATTTCCAGCTTCCACTACCTAGCAAGGATCTTGGCAGAACAGTTCAAGAAGAGAGCAGTGTCCCTTTTGCATACAACTCTGCTGTAAGACAATGGTTCTGGTGGGCTTGGCAGTCAAGTAGCCATGCTCATCTCCTTCAATCTCAGAGAAAAAGTGCTATGCTGGGTAAATTCTGGTCTGCACTGATATTTAGTAATCATAGCCAGATATTATTCTTCTGAACTCAAGACTGTGGAAGATCCCTACTGGGCAGTTGCTAGAGCCATTGAAAATTTCATTTCCTACCCTCAACAACACAAACACATAGCTCTAGCTTCATGGGGAGAATCTAGTTAGAGCTGCAATGAAAAGCAAACAAACAACCCACACTTACCTCCTATTTCATAGTCTGCATATTGTACTCAGAGGAGGTTAAGAGTAAAGGTCAGAGGCTGGCAGTACCCTGCATTGACCAAGGAGAGTAACTTCAATTGAATAAGAACATGGAGTAAAATGTGCACTAGGGTATTGGGAAAAAAACCAAGTTATTATCTAGTAATTAGTGGAGGCTAACAGCTGGATTTGATCTCAATAGACCAGCAAGAATCTCATTAAGAAAAGAGAGAAAAGAGACAGCCAAACAGATCAAAGCCAAAACCACAGTTACCTTTCATGTTCAGGAGATTTGGGGACATAAATATGTCCTCTAAGGAGTGAAATCAGTGGATACTCATAACTGGGGAAAAATAATTGAACCAGTCCAGCCAAATCACTAAAACATTAATAACCAAACAACTATAATAAGCCTTGTGGGGAGACAATAAAGGTCACTACTCAGAGTCGCTACAATATATTATCTAACTTACAAAGTTATCAACCAAAGTTATAAGACTTAAATGTAAGCAGGAAAGTTTAATTATCTACAGGAAAAAAAAATGAGAGATTGAAACTGCATTTAAGTTGGCCAGATGTTGCACTTGGCAGACAATAATTTTAAAGCAGCAACATAAACATACTCAAAAATCTATGGAAAACCATTTGTCAAATAATTAAAGGAAAATACAATGGCAAATTTTGTCTAAGAGAGAATGACAGCAAAATATAATTTATTAAAAAAATAAAATTTCTGAAGTTGAAAAGTACAATAAACCAAATGAAAAATTTACCAGAGAGTATGAATAGTAGATTTGAGCCAGCAAATGAGTCAGCAAACCTGAAGATAGATTGATAGAAATAATGCAGTCTAATGAATAAAGATAATACAGTAATGAAGAAAAAGAAATGCAGCCTCTCAGAATATAGAACCCTATTAAGCACATTGATATACACATAGTAGGAGTACCAGAAAGAGGAAAGAAACAGAAAAAAAAAATGAATAACAACTGAAATTTCTAAAATTTGATTTTAAAAACATAGATCTCCACAACCAAAATATTCAACAAACTTCAGGTAAGAGCTGGATGTAGATACAAGAAGGTCCACACCCAGATTGTCATAGACAGAAGTTGAAAACCAAAGATCTTGAAAGTAGCAGGAGAAAACCGATTTATAACATACAATGGGACAACACTAAGAAAACAGTTGACTTTATTGGAAAAAAAATGAATGCTAGATGACAGTGAGACAATACTTTCAAAGCACTTAAAAACTTAAAGCAAAACAAAAACAAAAAGCTGTTGAACTAAGAATATTATGTCAGCAAAATTACATTTCAAAAATAAGGCAAAATAGAGGTATTCTCAGATAAACACTGACAGAATTTGTTGCTAGCATACCCATTTTAGGAAGAATGCTAAAAGATTTATCAGGCTGAAAATCAGTGATGCCAGACAATAATTCAAATAAACAAGAAGAAACAAAGAATTTCAATAAAGGTAATTATGTAGGTAATTATAAACACATTATAATTGTACATTTCTGCTCTTAACCTATTTAAATGTAAGTTTACAAAATGACATTCATATAATTGCATTTTTGAGTCTATAGTATACAGAAATAGAATATACTTTACAAGAATAGCACAAGTGTAAACAAAGATTTCTGGAATGGAAAAAATGGACACCAGATGTTAAACATGAATCTAAATGAAAAAAATGAATAGAAACATAAAGGATGAATAAAAAGATTATTAATTTAAGAAAATATATAAATACATGTATTTGAGCTTCTTTCCTCCTCGGCTTCTTCAAAAAACATATACCCATACTAGCAATATTTATGAAAATGCATGGCTGGATTTGTAATATCTAAATATGTATTGTGTATGACAATATTTTTATAATAAGATAATAAGAACAACATAAAATGAAGAGAAGGAATAGAGCTACACAGTGTATTTTTTTGAGAAATGCTAAGAAATTAAAGAAAATTTTCTTTAAAAATAGAAAAAAAATGCAATTCTGTGTAGCTCTATTCCCTATCTTATTTTGTCCAGACTGGCCTCAAACTCCTAGGCACATGTGATCCTCCCTCCTCATCCTCCTCAGTAGCTGGGGTTACAGCTGCTCACCTTTGTGCCCAGCTCAGAAGTGTATTTTCTATAGCACACTGGAGTTGTTGATATAAATCTGAAGAAGATTCTGACATGCTAATTTACACACACACACACACACACACACACACAGAGAACATTAGAGCAAACATTAACAAAATAAAAGAATATAACTTAGAAATCATTAAAGGAATAAAAAATGTTACATTAGCTAATGTTTTAGTGCAAAAAAAGTTAAATAGAATTAGAGGAATATACACACACACACAGAGTCAAGAGACTCTTAGATTAGAGACAGACTTTTAATGGCTAACAGAAAAGCTTGCATTGGTCTCTCACACCTAGATTCCCCATGAGGCAACACCATGAATGCAGTTATCACCAGTGTGTACATTGATGTTTGTAGCATAAAAGAGGAATTCCAAAATTATGAATTGCAGAATTTATGTAGGTCAGCTGACAAATCTACCTCTACTTCACTGTGAAGAGAGAGAGAACAACCCTTAATCTAAAATGTAAAGAAATCTTCCCGAGGTAGAGAACTAGTCTCCAGGTTTGGAAACCCTAGAATATAAACAAATAGCTTCAGGGACTTGGGAAGTGACTATTAATTAGAAGCAGATTTCTTTTGAAGGGATACAAATGTTCTAAAACTAAAATGTGGTTATGATTATGTAACTCTGTGATAACACTAAAACCATCGAATTGTACACTTAAATATGGTGAATTAAATTATCTCTCAATAAAATTGTTAAAAGTAAAAGGTATGTCCTCTAGTAGGAGTTTCTCAATTCAGGGTCACAGATTAATATTGGTGTGGAGTGAACTATAACAAAAAATGAGGTTTATTTTTAAACTAAATATATTGAATTTAAAGAATATGAGGAAAGAAAAATAGTTTAGAGTAGTTTGAGCTATGTGGGGTATGCAAAATTTACTAGGCCCAGAGAAACATGAGTACGGGATTTCATACTCATGAAGTCTCCAAAACTTAATGGGTCATATTCCTGGAGGCTTTTGTTTAAATACATTTGTTCCTGACTAGTTGCCTCACCCGTTGTCTCTATGTTCTAAACTTATGATGCAAAAAGCATTATATGCCCAATCAATAATTGATATTATTTTAGTGTAAATTATTGGTGAATAACTTAGGAACTGCCTCTTCTTTCTCTTTAAAAACCTACTTGAAACTGCTGCTCTGAGTATATATTCAGGACAACTCAAATATGTGCTTCTGAGTTACAGTCCTCAAACTTGGTCCAAGTAAAATCTCTACTTATATTTATTTTGCCTCAGTTTTTTCCTTTAGTTTGACATATCTTATTATATTTTGAATTTAATTATCTCCCAATTTTGTGTGTGTGTTTGTGTGTGTAAATATTTCTTTTGTTTTATGATATGCTGATATGAATTAAATGTATTATTAAAATAAAAATGGAAAATGTTGTGTATCTCCCAAATGCTCCTTCCACCCCGTAAAATAAATATATTTGCAAATATGGGGCCTATCAATTGTCCAAGGGCAAAGGGTACTAATGTTGACCTAAAATTTTTATAACTCAGCTTCTGTTTTACTGAGACACAGTAAAAGGGCTTTTCTTTATATTTTTCTCATGTAGAATTATGAACCTTTTATGCACTAAAGGTCTATTCTAAGTACTATGAGTTGATGCGCTTCTGCTCTTTCTATTTTGGAATCATCATGGTTAAACAGGAAAACACATGGGGAAAGGAGAAAGAGATAGAGAAAAGTTGTTTTCTACTACCCTCTCCCCAAAAGAAAATGGCTAACATCTCCTGCTGTGTAGAACAGAGCTTGCTGAATTCTGACAATTCACAGAAGAGCTTTCTGTAAACAGGAGCTTAACATTTAACTGCTAACATAAGAAATTTAGAGTAAATTGAATTTTCTATGGCCTCTCAGGTCCAGCAATGGAAATCAACAAGCTGAAGAAGCCATGCTTAGCTGTTGCTAAGTTACAGTGAATACCTATTGTAATGCACGTGGATGTACATTAATTCCAAGTACTGTCATTATGCACTGTGGTAACACAAAGAAGAACAAATAGATTTAAAATGATTTTTAAACTCTTCGAATTAAACAGCACTCAAATGTTTTTGTTCATTTTTTTCCCCTTTGTCTTCAAGGTTTTTTTTTTTTTTTATTAAAACTTAACAGTAAGAGGAAGAAGGAAAATGTGGCTTTACAGGTAGAAATACACCATGTTTCTGCCTATCAGGCAACAAACTAGAAAGCAGTTCTAAAGAGATATAATGTGTGCATATACACAATATAAATGGAGATCATATATTTAATATTTTCTTGGTGCTCAGTGACAACACACAGCTAATACTGAAGCTTACTTAGAATAAGGTTTATTCTGAGACAGAAATTTACAATTTCCCCCTGAAGATATGACTATAGCTCAGCTATCCAAAGTTCTAAAACCAAGAAAGACAAAATCGTTTGTACATCATTTGGCAGTTAATATTCCTTACAATTTCTCTTCACTCTAAGGCCCAAAATGCTGACATAATTTTCACATTTTCTAAGAATTTTGAGAAGATATTTAACTCATAGCTTTAAAAAGACAAAGGCTATTTAAAACAGGATTAATTATTATTGATGAAGTCTATTTTACATGCAATATGCTAAGCAGTTTACTTAAGTTCTTTCTATATAATGTATGCTGTAGTACATTTGTCTTTACCTATGTCAATACCACAAGTATAACTAAAACCAACATAAAGATAAACTTGATATTAATTCATTATCTCTACTCACTGAGGCCAGTATCCTTTTGTTCTTTTTTTCTGGGTTAATTTATTCCTGCCGGCCTGCCATCCCATTTTCTATAGCATTATATCTCTCTGGACTGTATTTTAACTGTTGTATTTTCTCATAGTCAGTCATTCAGTCAACGAATAATTGAACACCTAACAGATGCCAGGTGTGTGCAAGGCATGAAGAAAACATTGGCAAATAGTATCAGGGTTTCTGTCTTGTAAGAGCTTGTGACCCTCCCCAAAATTAATTAAATGATTACACAAATATATATGCAAGTGTGCCTATAATAAGTGTTATGGAGAAGTTTAGGGTGTCATGAAATCACATGCTAGAGAAGCTTGAGCCAATCAGGAAGATCAAGAAAAGCCCACCGAAAGTAAGAACTGAGATGGGACCTGTAGGATGAGAAGGCATTCAACCAGGCAAAGTGAGTAAAAACAGAGAATTACAATCACAGGCATGGGAATGTATGTGTGGCATGATGAAGAGCACAAATGAGGGTAATTCAAGCTGTGAGTGAAAGGCTGATGTGAAATGAGGCATGAGGCTAATGGGATAGGGACCAGTTCACATAGTGCCTTGAGCAGCATATAAAGGAAATTGGTTTTTATCCTAATAACTATTGAACTTTGTTAAAATAGTATAAGCTGTGGTCAGTAATAGAGTTTGAAAAGTGGGAAAATGGGCCACGCAAGGTGGCTCACGCCTGTAATCCCAGCACTTTAGGAGGCCGAGGAGGGGTAAATCACCCGAGGTTAGGAGTTCAAGACCAGCCTGGCCAACATGGTGAAACCCCGTCTCTACTAAAAATACAAAAATTAACCGGGCGTGGTGGTGGGCACCTGTAATCCCAGCTAATCAGGCTGAGGCAGGAGAATAACTTGAACCGGGGAGGCAGAGATTGCAGTGAGCCGAGATCATGCCACTGCACTCTAGCCTGGGTAATAGAGGGAGACTCCACCTCAAAACAAACAAACAAACAAACAAACAAAAAATCAAAAAAGAAAAGTGGGAAAATGAATAAATATGGACAAATCTCTTGGAAATGTACTGCTTTAATGTAGTTTAGAGTGAACAATAGTTTGCATTAAGGTGGTGGTAAGTTCCGGGTGAGTAGAAAGATTTGGAAAACATTTAGAAATTAACATAGGATTTAAGGTGTGGGAGAAGGATATGTTAAGGATGACTCCTATGAAGATTCCTTTCTCAGATTTTGTGGGCGATGGATAAATTTAGTTTTCAGCACACTAAGTTTGAAGCACCTTTGAGAAATCCAAATTGAAATGTTTAGTTCAACAAGTTCTAAACTAGTGGTTGAATGATGTCCGTTGCTGAGATGTTGGTAGAAATTGAAGCAATGTGGATGCCATACATTATAAAGACATTATGAAATGAGAATAGAGTAGATTTGGGAATAAACTTTGGGTATGTCCACCATTTAATGACCATATACAAAGGGACATTTTCAAAAGAGGAGCTAAAGAATGACCAAGGACATCAGAAGAAATTTAAGAAAGTGATCCATACAGGGGAGGATATATCAAAGAATGAGAATTTTAAAATGTTGTATGTTACTAAGAGGCCAAGTAAAATAAGTTCTAGAAGATTCCTATCAAACTGAGAGACAAGGAGGTTAGACATCAGGCATCCTAATAGATTTAAAAAATCAGGAAGAAACAGGAACAAGAATCATTGTCTCTATCACAGTCATACTTGGGGCACTCTAGGTCTTCACTCCTTTCATCAAGCTGACTCTTACTGGAAAAAACTTAGTCCTAAATGAGAAATATAACAAAGAATAGCAAAAAGTAAATAAAATATATTTCATTATTTTATTTTTTATTTTTATTATTACTATTTTTTGAGATGGAGTCTCACTCTGCCGCCAGGCTGGAGTGCAGTGGCGTGATCTCGGCTCACTGCAACCTCCGCCTCTTGGGTTCAAGGGATTCTTCTGCCTCAGCCTCCCGAGTAGCTGGGATTACAGGCGCCCAACATGCCTGGCTAATTTTTGTATTTTTAGTAGAGATGGGGTGTCACCATATTGACCAAGATGGTCTCGAACTCTTGACCTCGTGATCTGCTCGCCTCGGCCTCCCAAAGTGCTGGGATTACAGGCGGGAGCCACCATGCCTGGCCTCATCGTTTTCAAATAAGAAGTAAATAAAATGTGAACAACAGGTGAGATCATTTATTAGATGCTGAAATTGCAATTATTCCAGGAAAAAATAATTGATTATTAAATATGAGAAGGGTAAATGTAAAAAGTGGCGCATTCTATGCATCTCTACTTGCTAATTTAGTTTTTTGCCAAATTGTGTCTAGGAGAAAAATAGCAACAATTTTCTCAATATACTAATTTAAATGACATCAACTGAATGTTTTATTTTTCATATGTTTTCTGGTGAGTTTTGAAGGTTCGAAATGGTCCTATAAACATTTTAAAAGACAGAAAATTAGTACATTTTATGTATAATTTTTCCTTTACAGATTTTGATATCTAAACTTTATTGTAAAACTGAATTCTGGAAAATATTAGAAATAGTCAAAGGCAAATCACACTCTCTTTCTGGTAAAATATTCCATATAAATTAGTAATGATATAATATTTTCCTGAATTGTCAATACAATAGATGCTGCCACAGAAGAATAGGGTTACAGGCAGAAGTAACTATCCCTGACAGCTCAACTTCCCATACATTTAAGATGATGGTATCAGTCAGATTAAAATAAATCTTTTGTATGGTCAACCTTTGTCTAGATGATAATATGTCTTCAACAGTGTAGTCAGGCAAAGACTTTCCAAGCAACACAGACACAATGCATAATTGTTACATCACTAAATACTATGCTTGTCAGAATTATAATCTACTCATTCATGGCTTTTAAACTCAGCTTCATAATTAATTTTCTGTACCAGCTCAGATTAATGGATGGAAAACCCTAAGATTACTTTAGTCTAATTAGCAGTAGTGCCCACTTGTTCTGGAATAACCTATTTATTAAGCATTTTTATTTCTTAATCGAGATAGTATTATTTATCTCTTCCCTAAACATACACATGCAGACACACGTGCACACACACACATCCCACATTTTTTCCCCTTAATAAGCACCTTTTCTATTATTTTTCCTTAGAATTTCAGGAGAGGGAACACATAGGTCCAAGTGTTGTATGTGTTAAATTTATTCTTTGCCCTAATAATGGAATCTTGGTGTATTTCCATTACAACCACTATTTGCTCCTTAGAGCACTAACACATAGAAATTCCTTAAGTGTACTGAGAGTCATGCAAGTTCACAAATGAGCAGAAGCCTTGAAAAGTACCTTTCTCTGTCATTCTTGTTGACATGTATCCATCAACTTTGTCTTGAACAACAAATAACACTGCATTATTTATCTCTCTAACAAGGATTTCCATTTCAACAATCCAGTGAAGCAAAGTCCAAATCTAGATGCAACTGACCAATGCAAAAGACTCAAATTCTAGGAAATAATAGGAAATGCTAAGATTTTTTGCTAATTTGACATCTTATTTTTTTAATGTCCTCCAAATTGACAAGCTTGATTTGATATTTCCATAAAATTTAACATCATTATCCATTTTTAGCTTATTTTTCAGATATTTCTGCCATGACTATCATTACATTTGTAAATAAGTACTTACTTTGGCACTTTCTTAGTAATATACTTTTTATTGTAATGTCAGCCTCATTTCAAAATATTATGTGCTATGATTCAGAATGTAGTAGAGGCAGGTCTCTCCATTTGTGAGTCGTGATTATGAGAGCAATTTAAAGAAATTAAATAGATCAGATAACTTCAAAGAATAAGCCAATAATTTTCATATTTCTACAAGTTACAATAGAGCAGTATTGATTCTTTGTCATTGTTCCCTTAAATTTTACAAAAATATAAAACATTATATGCAATAAGTGGTTTCCTTTACTATCCTATTCTTCCCCTTCCCTCTTAGAGGAAACTATTATAAATTCAGTATGTATCCTTCCAGTGTGTGTTTGTATGTGTGTGTGTGTCTCCATAAATATATATATTTTTGGAGAGTATATTCTTTATCGTCATGAGTGACATACTATAATATTTTATCTAACTCAGCACTGTTTTTAATATCTAGCCATGAGGGTAAATATAAGCCTAATTTATAGATCTAGATTATTCATTATAATTGTGTGTTACTCCTCCATAAGCAAATACTACAATTTATGTAACCCCTGGAAGTTGGAATCATTTCTGATTTTTCATCATAATAAATAATGTTGTAATAAATGGATTCCCTTATGCCCATGCACATGAGTTTCTCTAAAGTAAATAGCCACAAATGGAATCCTGAGTTATAGGGTATATTCATTTTCATACATATTAGATACTGCAGAACTGCAGGGGAGAAAATTTCACTTGGCTTAGCTGTGAGAAAATTATTGCTTTTCATATTTAATGTCTTTGCTAACATATATAATCAAAATATCTATGGATCAGGATTTAAAACATTTTTATGTCAAGAGCAAGGATTCAATAGTTACAATTTGATAATTTAGTGGATAAATAGTAAATAGTTGGCATTGTTTCCGAGGCTCAACTCTTGATGAACATGAAGCAAGCACAAGTGAATAATAATTTCATAATTTTAAATTGCCAAAATAATAGTCTTTTTCTGTTATTTTTTGTATAACCAAAATCTTATATTTGTATGCCATAATTATCACCTAAAATTTTATGTATTTATACATATATATATGTATATTTGGGAGGAAACAAATAAACTAATTCGTTTTAGCTATAAAGTGAAACAACTTTCAGGCCACATAAATTATTAATACTTTGGGGTACATCACTGTTCCATATTCCTCAGAATGAGTATAAATGTTTTCACAGAGGAAAAAATAATGCCTCAGTACTCACAGTCATTTTAAAATATATTACCTATTACCACTTTCCATTTATTTTTACCTACAGCCGTTCTATTCCCTCCAGTATTAGAATATTTCCCAAATACAAGATTGAATTTTTATTTTGTTTTTAAAATCAGGTAATAATATATTTTGAAAAGGTGATGTTGCACATGATGAAACGATTTCCTTGCATACTGACACTGACATGTTTAATTGTAGGTTTCTTTTTCTGCCATGAGCTTCAGATTTGCACCTGATTAAGTTTGACGGGCGAGAAAAATCCTTTCTCTTTGGATCCTGATCCTATCATTTTTTTGGTTTACTCAAATGGTATATATTTTAAATTAAACTAGTGTTTTTATCCTAATTTGTCATCTGTCTCTCTCATTTTCATTAATATCACCCTCTCCAATTAAGGAATATCAAACAATTTCTTACTTTTTACCAATATACAACCCCCATCATAATTGTCCTTAATATCATTAGCATAAATTAGGTGATTGACATTACTTGACTTGTGCCCTCTTTCTTTTATTTCAGATGGTGCACATTTCATTGTTCATATGTACATCAAAATGTATGCTGGTTTGGTTTCAGGCAGATTTCATTTTGTGTTCTTTATTACAATGCCTATCACTTTGCTCCTACATCCTGATATTCACTTCCAATATATACTGACTTCTTGACAATAGTGGATTCCTAAAAGCTTTGGAAGAAATCATTTACTTCCTCTTTGCAGTGGCTGGCCATGCAGTCCCAGTGAAATCAATCTATGTTCTGTAAATAAATTGTTAATAAACGCACTCACTTATTGGCATCAGCCACAAGAATAGATAAAATCCCCAGCCAATTATTGCACTGTTCTAGGAATTGCATAGTTGATTTGCAGTCAGGTATACCCTCTTGATAACCTATGTAGGTTCTCTGTGGGAATGCTTCCTGAACTGCATACCTATTGCCCCGTTATAGAAAAAGCCCTGGAGCAATCAGAAAGTCTCTGGTTCCTGCAAAGTCAAAGGGAAAGCTGCAAGTCATCACATCTTCCCCCTCCTTCCTAATACATGTAGAACTTGTGGCCAATAAAACAGATCTTTTAAAAAATGAAGAAAAAAAGCAACTTGCATAATCAACATATATAAATTGGATCAAGAGAAACAGATGTTTTTCTTTTTCTCGTTTTCTCTGCAACTGTTTCCAATTCCACCTGAAATAAGATGGAGAATACCAATGGGTTGCTCCCCCTGAGAGCAGTGCCAGCCAGCAGTCTAGAGCACCGGCTTCGAGAAGAAGCAGGGGCATGATCAGAAGGGGCAGCTGAGGGAAGAGAGTGGGGTCGGATGGGCTGTATGCAGAGAATAAAAAAAGAGGGAAGGAGAAATATTTAGCAGATAATGCAAAGTTTTTATTGGAAAGCGTCATGTAATCTCCCATTTCTGGCATTTAGATATGGATGTGCAATTTTTTTTTTTGTCTTTTTTTTGCACTATGGTTTAAGAATCTTGTCTTCACGATATTGACTACAGTAATTACAACATTTTGGTCAACAATGGATCACCTTTACAAAGGTAGTCCCATAATATTATAATACCATCTTTATATTGTACCTTGTCTATGTTTAGATATGTTCAGGTAGACAAATACTTACCATTGTGTTACAATTGCCTACAGTAGTCAGTACAGTTACAGTTTGTACAGGTTTGTAGCCTAGAAGCATTAGGCTATACCATACAGCCTAGGTGTGTAGTAAGCTATACCGTCAAGGTTTCTATAAATGCACATTGTGGTGTTCACACAATGATGAAATTGCCTAAGGACTATTTTCTCAGAGTGTGTTCTTTTTGTTTAGTGATGCATGACTGTATTTAAAACATACTATGCTCCCTTTGCAGATAGCCTACACCATGGCCAATTTTGTGTGTGTTTGTGTGTGTGTGTGTGTGTGTGTGAATATTGCATGCGATCCCCCCCCCAAAAACAGCTTTCTTTGTTTTTCGGGTTAATGTGTGAGCATGTTCATATTTATTTGTCCAAATTTCATTTCTTATTCATACCTATAGCACCTTTACATATTAAAAATAATTGTTATCTTTCAGTGTTTGAGAAGGGCATGTTAGAATCCCCCACTTTGTCATAGTTTGGATTTCTCTTCTAGGTTCTAGAACTTTTGCTTTTTCAATTTTGGGCTGTCTGTTTGAAGGAGTATAAGTCAATTTTTCCATTTATCAATATGTGTTACTATTCTTTGTCTCTTCTAATGTTTTTATCTCAATTTTCCTTGGCACTTAAGGCTTTCTTTTGGTACAGGTTTTTCTGCCTTTTTAATTTAATGACATGCTATTTAAATCATTCTTAGCAAAATAGTATTAGATTATATTGTTGGTGCAATGTAAGGGTCTTCTCTCGGGCTAAGTGTGATGTATTTACATTTCTTATCGTTTTTGTCATATTAAAAATTACTTCTGCAATCTTATTTTGTCCTTAATATTGTGCCTTTTCCTGCCTTCCACTATATGAATCAGACTTTTGCTTCTAGAACTTAAATCTTATTAACATGTACCCTTACTTAATTTTCTCTATCATTTTTTATGCTCATCAATATCTATGACTGTCATTAAATACACATATATGTGCTACAAGAACCTTAGTATGTTCTCCATTTTACTGAATTACAGAACTCACCCTCCATCTTTATTCTAGAAAGTTAAATCTAGATTGAGAATACATTTATTTGCCACTCAGATTTAGATGATAGTTTATTAAGTTATTTGATTCCATATGCAAAGTTCTTTTTCCTCATCAATTTGAAAATATTAGTCCATATTCTTGCATTCAGAACATTGTTGAAAAGTCTGATATCAATTAATACCTGTCTCTTCCTAGGACATTTGCATTTTTGAGTGATTTTTAGAATGTGTCTTTGTTTTTTATTTTAATTTTTTCTGTAATTCCTTTGAGGTTTGGAGTGTTTTTTTTTTTTTCTTCTTTTTCTTGTAATATAACTTTGAAACTCTACATAACTTTTCAAGTAAGACCCAATATCTTTATTTAATTCAAGGAAATCTTTAATTATTGTTTCATTAAATATGTTACCTACTTTACCTTTTTTCCCTTTAAGACAAGAATTATGGATACATTAATATTTTTGCCTTTTACTCTGTGTTTATCTCTCATCTCACTTTTAAGACTTTGCTGTTTTTAGATATTTTCTAGAAGAGTGCTGGACCTCATCTTTCCCCTAAGTAAATTGTTTTAGGTATAACTGTTATGCACTTTAAGTAAACACATACATGTATACTCATTTATATAACACACATCATATGCCGTTGATTTCAACATGCAAACATTTGCCCTATTTCTCTGAAAGTGAGATACATGTAACAATTAACATCTCACACTATCCCACTGTCAGGTAGCAGTTATTAAATAGTTGCTACTGCCTATGCTTGCATGAACTAGGTCATAGGTGTTCATAACATTGTGACAAAAAAAGTTCTCAGTGCTATTAATACTACACATTTGGGGTTTAATTTCTTTGTAAAATTTAAAAATATCACACTATAAACTGACCTTAAAATTTTCTGTATATACAGCAAGGCACGGGAACAGTGACATTAGGGTCAAGTTGATGTTAGTGAATCAGGTGTTTGTCTTTGAAGGAAAGAACACAATTTCATAATGCTAGCAGCACAGTAACCAAATACTTTAAGAGATCTAAGAAGTGAAGATGACTTCCAGTAATGAAGCTGTGTTTTATTTTGTAACTGAGTTATATACAAAAGGCTTGTGGAACACAGGCTATATTAGTCAGGGTTTTCCAAAGAACCCATAGAATATATACACAGAGGAAGAAAGAGAGGTATTTTAATGAACAGGCTCATGTGATTATGGGAGCTGGTAAGTCTGAACTTTCCAGGGCAGAGTCCCAGACTGAAAATTCTGGCAGGGTTCAGTGTTTCAGTCTTGAGTTGGAAGGCTGGAAACTCAGGCAGAATTTCTATGTTGCAGTCTGGAGGTGGAAATTCTTCCTCTTCAAGGATCCTTGGCTTTGGAATGATTTAATGAAGTCTACCCACATTATGGAGGGTAATCTGCTTTACTCAGTGTATACTGATTCAAATGTTAATCACATTTAAAAACACTTTCAAAGCAATATCTAGACTGGTGTTTGACCAAACAACTGGGCACTATAACCTACTCAAATGGACACATGAAGTTAACCATCATACAGGTCAAGCAAGGTAACTGAAGGCAGGATACATTGTCAAATCCCTGGGAATTGATCAGAGAAATTTCAAAACAGTGAGAGGCTGGTGTGACCAACTCAGAATTAGGTGTTGAACGTCAGTTTTTAAGAAACTTTCTGCTGACTTTAAACAAAAGTTAAAATTTCTGCTGTTTAGTTTCCAATGCTGTATTTCGACAGTGGGGGGGAAATAACTATGTGTTTAGTAAAATTTGAATAATTGCAGATAAAATCTTGGTGTTCATACATATGCTTTGAGCCAATACTGTGCCTGCTGAAGATCCTAAACAGATCAATATACAACCACAGATTATGGGCAATTTACAACATAATATGTCTAGAAGAGTTTTTATCAATAAGTATAATGAAAACTTTAAAAGATAAAAGATAAGTATAACAAAAACTCTAAAGTATAACAGGTAGCATTTTTTCTTATGGAAAAATATTGATGCATTCTGCAATTAAAAGCAACTTGTTCACAACTTTTTATTTCAGCCTCATATTTCCAAGACTGTCATTTAATTCTGATAAAACTTACTTTAAATTCCTGCTGTTTCCGGCCCACTAATTTGTCTTCTTTTTCTATAAATGTTTCAATTTTCTTTCTGGAATTTATCAGCTACATCAAGATTTGTACCTGTAAGTAAAAATAGAAAATCTGTATCTTAACTTGTACTCCTCCAGGGGAAGGAACTTACAGCGTAGGGGATAGGATGAGGGAGGTGCAGTATATGTCAGAAAAACAGAGAGCCTTTGGGGTGGCAAATTATGTCCATTCACTCTTTGCCTTCCTCACACCTAACGAGGCTACATTATCCTGTAGAAAACCTCCCCAAAACTCTTCACAGCAGCTGATGTTTTAGATGGCTGCCTCTCTTTTGTAATTCACTAGCTTACTGAGTTGGAGATGAATGGGAGGTTGGGTTGATACAGAGATATAGAGGTGAGGCTCATGTTCTGATGTTGTGAACCACGACAATTATACCAATTGGGAAAATGTGTTACCAGTTGTTAAGCAGATGCTGTTTTGAGTCCCTCATCTACCCCAGTCACTCAGAATCTCCCTCATTATCCAACAAGCAGAGAAATACTGGCTGGCACAGAAGGGATCTCCATGACCAACTACACCATTTGGATTAGTCAGGAGTAGAACACAGTGTATTTCCTCATGGGTCATCACTGCAGCCACTGTCTGTTCTAGCTAACATTATTAAATATTTTACTTCTAAAAGTGGAAGAAACAACCAGGGCTATGTAGCCTTGTGTGCTTGTTATTGTATGCTCCTTACTCCATCCAGGCTACAGCATTATTTCCAAATCACCAATTTGCTCTGACGGATGTGGGATGCTACCGCTGTAGCAGAGTGTATACTCAAAGTATAATGGGGTCACTAGGTATCTTCCTAGAGGGAGGAGATACGAAATGTCACAATGGGAAACATCAATCTCTCAGTTTAAGCTTCAACATTAGTTCTCCGTCATCTTTGACCTTAGAGCCATGCTCACAGAGCGATTCAACCACCTTTAGTATTCCCAAGGCTTCACATAGCTTTGCGTTGGAAACCTTAGTCCACCTCTCAATTCTGTGTTATCTTCAAGTTTGTATTTGGTGAATGTAGTAAACAGCATTTTTAAATTTCTGATGATGTTCAGAACTACCTGCAATGAATATCAGCAGATTAAATCTTACCTCTGGCTCCATATAATCTTCAAGTGATCATCTTCTCTTTATCCCTAATTCTTCATTAAAAAAATACAGCTGTACAGTAAGTATTGGAATCAGCTGTTTTCCATCCTTAAATATGTTACTTTTATACCATAAGTAAATAAATAATTTTAAATGTTTAAAATTAACATAAGAAAGAAATAAAATGTTTTAATTAATCTCAGTCCTCAATCAATTTCACTTTATTTTTATAGCTATTATGCAATGAGTGTGTTTTGTCATAAAGCTTTTGTTATGTTGCAAAGCTCTAAATTCATAGGTGCTTTACGTAAATTTAAAAACAGCTTTCCTATTTGAATAACCCTAATAAATTACGTAAGTTGTGTTGCCTAGTCTCATACTGACTTGGGCAAGCAGAAAATGAGTGTTAACCTGACAAGAGTATTAGATTAGGGTGTGCATATTTGTTCCAGATGGCAATGGCAATGACATTTGCTAGTGGAAATAGGAAACTAGAATAAAACATATTGCAAATTTCCAAAGATATCCAATCTAAATCACCACACTTAATGTTTTCCAAGTACTTCAAGGAGTGTAGTATATTAAAAAGAAAATATTTCTACCAATAACTCATCCCTCTCTAATCTCTCACCCTTGCATCACAGTTGGGACTAGATATTTGCCCTCAGGATAGATGTGGCTGGTGATGAGTGTCTTAGGACTCATTTATGCTTGGCCATGGTTGGCTCTCATGGTTGGCTCCATCTCACTCACCTCTATAAGAGCATCTAATGAGGCACTCTCAGTTCTCAAGGTGATTCCAAAAAAGCAGGATGAAAAAACCACAGAAGTCATAGTCCATATTACTCAGGCTTAGTCTTTTTATGAAGTCTAATCTATTTTTGGAAAGTAATTGGCTTTCTTAATCAGTTTTATATTGTTCTGAAAAAGAGTCTAGAAACAGTGCTCTTCTCCTTTCCTTATCTCCAAAATGAAGACAATTACAACCACTTTTTAAAAAAATCACCTAAGAAACCATCTAAATTCAATTTTTATTGTCCATAGCTGCCATTGTTAAGGATAGATACATTGAAACCAAGGGACAGCAGAAACATCGTTTCAATAGTTGTTAATTTCCACAGGTACACTGGTGACTCACAAACACTATTTCCAGCTAAGATCATTTTGCCAAACTTCTACATTCCAAATCTCACATCAAACTGGATATGTCCACCTGGATTTCTACTAAAATTAACATTTCCAAACCAAAGTGATCTTTCCCTTTTTAAAACAAATTTCCACCTCCATGGACTCACCACTAGCAACTCATATGTAACCGCTCACTAAAGTTAAAAAGCTGAGCATCATTCTTGGACTTTGTTTCCTGTTTTCCTTCAATTAACTCTCCACTCCTCTGGGTTTTACTGCCTGGCAATGCCTGAAATATGTTTTCTTCTTTCACCCCTTCTGCTACAACATTAATTTAGCTCTTTACACATTTTTAGACTTTTACAATAATATTACAATCTTTTTGCCCTCCAACCTTCCTTATTTATTTATTTATTTATTTATCTTTTTGAGACAGAGTCTCACTGCACACTCAGGCTGAAATGCAGTGGCACCCTCTTGGATCACTGCAACCTCCATCTCTTGGGTTCAAACTATTCTCGTGCCTCAGCCTCCCAAGTAGCTGGGATTAAAGTTGTGCGCTACCATGTCCTGCTAATTTCTGTATTTTTAGTAGAGACAGGGTTTTGCGACGTTGAACAGGCTGACCTTGAACTCCTAACATCAACTGATCCACCTTCCTTGGCCTCCCAAAGTGCTGGGAGTGCAGGCGTGAGCAACCACTCTGCCTCCTATCTCATTTCTGCTCTTCAAACATCACCATGGAGATCTATTTACAACTCAAATTTCCTCCTTCAGAATTCCTTATTTTTTATATCAGGCTCCCCCCAAGTCACAGAATACTAAAGTTCTGGAGAGCTGCTGATTGGTGTTCATTAAAGGACAAATACATATGTGAGGACAGCAAAATAAGTTTATGAGTGCTCAATATTAGATCTCTCTTTTGTACAGTCACAATACATATTAGCATATTGCAACTTTGGGAAGTCCTGCAGTAAGGACACCTAATTAACTTATTTCCTCCAGCCTGAGGACTTCCTAAAAATCTATGAAAAGAGAGCTTTTAATGAATTCTTATCAGCATTATATTGAGCACTACAAAGAACATTTGGGAAATCTCTGGCCTATATGATCAAGTCCAAGTTGCTTAAAAAACAAGTTCGAGGCATTCCACGTTATGATGCCCATATATCTCTCTAATGCCATCCCCTGCCACTGACTGCTTCAAGCAAGATAGAAATAATTGCTGTCTACCAAGTTGTCTACATGGTGCTATTTTAATTTTTTATTCTTTCTTGGGCCTTTTCCCATTATCTAGAATGCCCTTTACTTCCTCTCTCCCAAACCAACTCAGACTTAACATTAAAAACATTCCCTAATGGCACAACTGCACTCCAGCCTGGGTGACACAGTGAGATCCTGTCTCAAATAAAACAAAACAAACAAACAAAAACAACCAACCAGACAAAAAACAACACTCCCTGACTCATCCCAGGTAAGAAAATTGCCTTTAAATTGTTCTTCTATAATTTCCAGTGCATATTTCTATTCTCAGGGTTTTTACATCATTTTCACTAGACTTTGAGTTCCTTAAGGATAGGAAACATCTTATTAATCTTATCCACAATGATTGGATTTATACAGTGACTGGACATAATAATTACCAGATAATTACCAATGAATGACTATATATTTAAAATCATGTAAACAAGAAAAGAATATATTACCTACCAGTTTATTTTGCTATCCAATTAGAGCAATTTTTTGAATTAAATAGTTTACTAACTGCAAAGCCCAGTTCTAGGCGTGTATGTCATCTTTGATTAGAGTTTGTGATATAGTAGCAGAGACACACATGAAAAGAGCCAACTCTAATTCAAAGGAAAATGACATATGTGTTATAATGAGAGTCAAAATCCAATTTTTATGAATGTTTATGAATTTAATAAGAGGAAGCACATAACTTTTACTTGTTTCAGAGAAGTAATTTCTGAGTTGAGATTCAAATAAAAAACAAGTTTTTCGTACTCAGAAGGTTATACGTGAACAAAATTATGGAGGCCTGAGAATGTGTGATACTAATACTGCATAGCTCACTATGCCTGAAATTAGAATCCATTAAGAATGCAATGGGATAAGAGGCTGCAAAGTCCCAAAAGATCTGAATGCTATTCTTAGAAGATGATCATGGTTGTTACATTTAGGAAGTACAATGTCAGTTTGGAGCAATTTCTTGCTTTCTTTTCCCTCACTGCAAAAATAATTTACATAGGAGATAGGTTTTTAAAACGTATTATGTTTGAGAGTATACTGTATCAAATAACTATAATATTTATTCAATTATTTTCCCTAAAAAGAAAATTTAATCAAAGAAAAACATAAATTAACCAGGGTAATGTACCATCAAGGAGAAGACCAAAGCTTCCATGAAAATTTCATTTTAATTAAAATATTTGCTTGCCTAAGCGGGTCACTTCAAAAGAAACCTGAGAAAAGATATTTTCATTCCCAAAAATGACACATCCAGAGATTTCAGGAAAATTTAGCTTGAAAGAGAGTTCAAGAAGGATGGAGTGAGTGCAGAAGAATTTAGCATCTACGAACTAAAGAGTTGCATGTTTTGAAAACCAGATTTTTAAAAAGGGAAGAAGAGGGAAAAAAGAAAAAAAAAACTTGCTCTATTGAAATATTGATGTTAACTGTAGACAGGAAAGGAATAAAAGACATG
Source organism: Theropithecus gelada (assembly GCF_003255815.1). Lineage (NCBI taxonomy): Eukaryota > Metazoa > Chordata > Mammalia > Primates > Cercopithecidae > Theropithecus > Theropithecus gelada. Next base: position 21,371,861 of record NC_037686.1, on the reverse strand, counting down.
AACTGGTTTTCAGCCAAGTATTTAGGACAAAAACTTGAATTTAGATTTGATGATCTTTGGGACCTAATTTGCCCCCATAGTAGGGTGAGCAAATGGGAGTAATTTGGAGGGTACTCTTTATAGAGGTAATAAGTTGAAGTAGTCCCAAAGAGCAGGACAAGAAAGAAGAATTCAAGTCATCAGCCAGAATTGTCTACAATGGAGCTGGGCAGGGGGCATCAAGAGATTGCAACTTCAAGTAACTGTCAGCAGCTTCTCCAGAAGTTGTTTTTTGTTGTTTTCCAACCCCAGCCCTCAAGCAGGTGTTACTGTACAGTAGTGGGGGCCAGAGTTGCTGTGGAGAAGAAACTGAGGCTTTCAAATTACATAATGAAGAGACTTTGTGACTCTGTGCTAATCTCACCAGGTAAAATTGAGAACTAAACTGATTATCTGAAAAATTCAAACATATAAAAATGCCATCATTTTACTCTCAGATTTGGGTAAGAAAGATTTGAAAAGAAGTCAAAGAACCATTTCACTTTTCCTTTGCGGAAAATGTACAATGAAAAAAATTAATATTTTTTAGAAATCTAAGAAATAATTCATATTTACAGATTGATGTTCTATTGTTATAAATATAATTATATTTTATTCTTAAATGAGAATCAGGTTTTTGAAATAAAGTTATGACCATAAATATTACATATATTTAATACATTTATAGATATCCTTAATTGTTTTGTTTTCAAGCAACCGTAATTAATTCTCCTTGGCATGTATTCAAGTATATCTCCTAAAAAACAACATACAGGCATTAAACAACTATAAGTTATGACTGGCCTAATATATGAGCACTTTGGGCAGACACAGGAAAAATGCCTGATGGTAAAAGGTGCTAATTGCTGTAATTGCTTACCAGGATAGAATTTAATGTTTTATGCAGGAAAATTCAGAGTTTACTTGTGTGTGAAGCACATAAAGATTGACTATGTAAACACACTGTAAGAACATATACAGAAGAGTAGGGATGAGAAATATAATGCTAGTTAATTGTTTTCATTGAAACTATGTTGAACAGACATTATCAGAGAGGCTTTGGGTAGATTTATGTTTACTAGTGCAACTTTCCGTGACAGGATCTGTTTTAGCCTTTGTTCCTTGTTCTCTAATTTTCTCTCATTGCCATATAATTTTACTGTGTCAGTTTTATACGGCCTATGCCTCCAGTGCCTTGCCCTTCAGACACTACTTCGATGTATGTTCTGCTTGACTGGATCTGCATCCTCAGATGCCTCCCTGTCAGATTGTCAGAGGAGACTCTGGCTTTAGTGCCCATAACAAATAAAAGTTATCTCCACTCTTGAAAGCTTATCTGTGACTCTGAGACACTACAAGTTCAACAGCACTCAGATGACAGGAAGCTATAGCACCAATAAGCAGATGAGACAATGAGATTGTAACCATTTGTTTAAAGGATTTAGGACCTGTTTATAGCCATAGCAAGCCACTATTAATGCTTTATTGTCTTCCTTTAGAAGGACAGATAAGTCAAAAGATAATCTTAAGGTGTGTTTATGAGTAGATAACACCACAGAATCATTACACAAAGGTTTCTGGGAGTTGATAAGTCAGGGAACCATAGTTCTGAATATCAATGATTAGAGAATAGTTAATTAAAAGTGAACAAAATAATTTATGTTAAAATGTACAACTTTTTGTCATTAAAATCAAATAACTTTAGAGTATTTCAGATACTGCCTCTAAAGTAACTCGTATGCTATGAATTATATTTTCTACCAAATACAATTTTGCAATTAATGGTTGTATGTGACTACTGTCTTATCTGGCACAGAAAGGGCAGCTTCCAATTGGGACATTTTTTGATTTTGAAACATGGTAGGGGAAATTTATCCCAGAAAAGAGGAGCTAGATAAATAAATGTGATCGTGAAACTGCAGTCTGAAGCTCAACTGCAGGTTATAGTTCTCAACAGCTTAAAATATAAAGAAAATTATAACTCACGTTTCATATTGAAAATTCATTGCCTTACCTCTGAGTTAGGAAGACAGTTTTTCTATTATGATAATTCCAACCATGTCTTTGTTTACTGTATGCCAAATTCTGATTACCACTTTACATTGGTCATCCAATTGAATCCTCATAATAGCTTATGAGTAGGAAATATTTACTTTTATCATTCATGTTTTACAGGTTAGCTAAATCACGTTTAAGTAGTTTGCCTAAAATTACATATTATTTAAGGCTGGTGGATCTGAAATTTGAACATAAACAACTCTGAAAATTGAAGTCAGCTTCTGTAGAGATAAATATGTTCATATGGAGTAGACAAACTTAAAGCATACCTATCATTGGTTCCATAGAAATGAATTTTTCAGGAACCTCGTGTACATTGCCTACAAATTTAACTTGCTAAAATAAGGGAAAATGAAGAAATAAAATTCTGTAAGGCATGATATGAGTAAGATAATAATATCAACTATAAAAACCATGGGGATATTATAAGACATCTATTTACAATAGTTGGCTTCAAATTGAAAAACATTCTATATATTCTCCTTAAAAGGTTCACAAAGGAAAATCATGTATTTAGTAGACCTCCATGGCTTGTATAACCTCCCATCGTCCACTGAAGTGGCACACTTACTGCTGTACTAAGGCAAAAATACATGTGTCATGTCCAAAGTGTGTGTGTATATATGTTCATTTTGTGTGTGTATAAGTATACACACCCACACAAAACATATACAAATACACCTCCTCATAACAAAAAGTCCCGCTTATTATGTGCACAAGGAATCCCACAACAAATAAATAATTATTCTTGCCAGGTAGGAGCTGTGAATCTGAAATTAAGAATTTTATTGAAAAAGTGCATGGAGTTTTAAGAGCTTAATCTCGATCGTAGTTCATATGTAGATGTTTTAACTGTGTTATACAAAAACCCATGTGCACTCCTGAGGAAAAGAGCCAAGTAGTTATAATAATAATAATAATAACAAAGAAGCAACATTGTTTCTACATATGTGTGTGTTAATCTTTTTTTCAAACACTCAGATAAATGTTTTTCGTCATCGGTAATTCTTTTGAACCAGGTATGTGACATATCTCCCGATATTTCTTCATTATATAGACAGACATATTATTCCCTTAACCTAGGCCCTTAAGAACCTTTCAACACAGAGTTCTGCTTGCCATCAATTAATAGAATTGATATATAAAATTTAACCCATCTTTTAGCTCAGGTTTAAATACATTAATTCAGAAATCTGGCACTAGCTTTTCTAGATTAATGCAAACTACTTATGTTCATAAATGATATAAATAGATTTATTAATAGTAGAACATCTATTAAACACAATTTTAATTGAGCAACTGTTTGCACATTACCCAGTAAAAACACACTATTTACTTTATACTTAATATATTTTTAAAAAGTTCAGAAATTACCCTTGCTGAGCTGAATTCTCCTTCCCAGTGATAATATGACTTATTATGCAGTAGTTTCTCACTTGTAAAAAGTGAGGCCAGGAAAAGCCTGGAAAGTAAACCTGTGTTTATATGAGTCATGGAAGTTTCACTAATTCTCACAATGAGATGCATCAGCAGCTTTAATCCCTTCTTTAAAAATTTAGTTTGTCTATCATGCCTGGAATCCCAGCACTATGGGAGGCCGAGGTGGGTGGATTACAAGGCCAGGAGTTGGAGACCAGCCTGGCCAACATGGTGAAACCCCGCCTCTACTAAAAATACAAAAAATTAGCCAGGAGTGGTGGTGCACACCTGTAATCCCAGCTACTCAGGAGGCTGAGGCAGGAGAATCACTTGAACCCAGGAGGCAGAGGCTGCAGTGAGCAAAGATCGCGCCATTGCACTCCAGCCTGGGCAACAGAGCAAGGCTCCGTCTTAAAAATAAAAAATAAAAAAAAGTAGTTTGTCTAACTATACTGTAAAACTACACCCATGCAGTGATTTCTTCCATTTAAACGTGTTATATAGGACATGGGACATGGGACATGTTATAATGTATAAAAAATTCTGTTAAACATTAATATATTACTGTCTTCAAGATGCCTTAAAATTAAGATAATTTTTATTGCTGAGTTAAGATTCCATCAATTTTAATAAATCAAGAAGTAGTGTTTCATGCTCAAAATGTAAGATGAATATCATCTTTAGATGATCTGATACTTCTACATCCTGCAGCTGCTCTTATAATAAAACTCTGCTTCCTCAAGTTTTTTTGTAACTACTATTGAATGTAGCCAGGGAAGCAATTCACATAATTTTTTGTCTTCATTTCATTGGTATTATGTAGGGTTTTTAATTGTTTATATTATTTTGAAATATAAAACCACCCTATACTTTTTTTTTCTTTTTCTTTTTTTTTTTTTTTTTTTTGAGACAGAGTCTCGCTCTGTCGCCCAGGCTGCAGTGCAGTGGCCGGATCTCAGCTCACTGCAAGCTCCGCCTCCCAGGTTCACGCCATTCTCCTGCCTCAGCCTCCCGAGTAGCTGGGACTACAGGTGCCTGCCACCACGCCCGGCTAGTTTTTTTGTATTTTTTAGTAGAGACGGGGTTTCACCGTGTTAGCCAGGATGGTCTTGATCTCCTGACCTCGTGATCCACCCGTCTCGGCCTCCCAAAGTGCTGGGATTAGTGGGCTTAAATCACCCTATACTTTTTATGACACATCAATTTATAGAGTTGAATAATCAATAATTTTTGTGGCTGGAAGAGATAAAATTAATATTTTCAAATTGTTTTCTCAGATTATCTGGGGCTATATAGAATCTTTTGGGGAGCACTGCAGAGATGCAAGGGAGGACAGCTCCCTGTCAGTCTCCAATCAAGCACTACTGTATAATTGTATAAATGTGTGTGACTCTTAACTGCAGTGTCCTAATCACGAGATATAAATAAGCCAAATTCTCTCTAGCATTCATTGTACACTAAAGATTTATAAGTCATGGTTTACAAAGAAGCACCCCATCCCTAAACACACACACACACATTTGAAAAATAGGAAATCTGCTATATATTTATTGATTCAATATTCATAATGTCACATATTAATGAAATAAGAAACAAACTACACTAAATTGTTGGCAACTCTATACTTTCATTGATTAAATTTTAGATAAATATTCACTCATTTGTTAAATCATTGAATAACTATTTTTTTAAGAATATTTTCATTGATTTCCAGAATAGGGAGTGTAACTTTTTTTTATGTGAGTCAAATATTGCTTTGTGTGAAAATGAATTATTCATATTTTATCCATCAAAAAATTCTACTTTATAATAAAAATTAAACTTAAAAACAATTATTTTTGCCAAGATAAATCTCAGTTAAATTGAAGAAATAATTTGTAAATACTACTACGAGGCCACGGAGGTGTATATTGTTTTCAGAAACATTACCTAACCTACCCGTCACAGCAGCCTTCAGGTCTGTTTAAAATCGCACAGACTGCAGCTAGTGGATCCAGGATCCAATCCCGCCTTGTCTAACTCCAAATCTCATCTGAATTCCATTTACTTCACTGCCTGTGATTGTGACAAAAGAAATCAACCAAACCCTAAAGAAGTCTTTGTATCCTACCTAGGTATGCAGAAGTGTTTCATCGTGTACTAGGGTATTAGAACAAGACAGTCTGGCTGGCAACTTCTAATTATCCTTCATTATATTAATACACGAAATGGATGAAAATATTTCAGAAAACTACGACTATCAGCAGTGTATTATAAGAATATTTTATTTCTTAGAAGACAGAACAATTGTACTCTAGAGAAAAACACCTGTGAGACATAAAGAAACTTAATAGTTGTGATGATGGTGCTAATATTCATTTTTACCTAAACAATGTTTTAGTTATTATCTCTCTACAGAACAGATGAGACTCCCTTTTAGACATCCCACTTAAGTAGCAAGTAGAAACTTTTCCTAAAATGTTTCTGAAACCACTATTCTCTCTCTTCTCAGTAATATGCCACTGCAGACCGACAGTTCACGCAGAACCACACAAAAGGCAATTAACTCATCCAGCAGAGCACTGCACAGAGTCAATTTGTCTGACATGTAAGCATTTGATTTTCAATAGTTGCTATCTGCCAAGAGAGCATAGCAAGTTTACCCTGTAGGAATTTTCTAGGGCAATATGACGGCTGTATGCCCTGAGACTCAAGGATACCATTTAGTTCAGGATTTATGAGGATGGCATTAGAGGAATAAAGAGTAAGCAGTTAAATTATATTATTTTGAATAAAACAGACTGAAATATTGTATTAAACAAAAAATATAATTGGCTGTATAGTCATTGTGCATTTGCAACTTGCCCATGAGAATTGGTGGATATATAAATATAGCTAGCTAGCTAGACAGACATGCCATCCTCCCACTGTCTCCCCTCAACTATCAAAATCAAGAAGTCTTGACTCATGCAACGTTCCCCATTTGTGGAGTGAGGGTAATAGTAACACCCACTTTACAGTGTGTTGTTAGCATTAATTGTAAAACACATAGAGCAGTGCCTTGTTCATGGTAAGCGCTCAATAAATTTAGCTACAACTATTGGTGTTGTTACTGTATTGATGGTTATGAATACAAAGATCAGTTGTTAAACTGGGACTTCTTTGTTTTAATTCTTGTGTATTCCACTCATAATTACAATCATATATAAAATCCTAAATTGATTTCATTGCCTTCAATTGCCACCCTGTCAGTGAACTCTCTAAAGCAAAGATTGTGTCTTTCCTGTGTGACCTTCAACCCTGTAGCTTCCAAACTTTTTGACTGTTCCTGATTTCCAGATCTATGCTTCTACTTGATTTTTGGGAGTTTCCCTATGTGTATTGTGGGTGTATGAGTTTATATGAAAGAGAGAGTGAGAGAGTGAGAGAGAGAGAGAGAGACAGCTAGCTACGCATTTTCAAGGATGTTTGTTATGCAGTGTGCAGCACTTCCGAGTGTTTTTAAGTGGGAGGATTTTTCATATCTTATTCGCACTAATCCCACTTCTTCGAATTTCAGTAGAGACCCAAGTCTTACGTGTTTAGGTCTTACGTGTTTAGAGCTTCCTGTCTTGTGCTTGCATTGAGGACATCTCAACACAATAAGAAACTAGTCTATAGCTTCTTTATTTAATCCCCAGTTGTAGGGAAAAACTTGTCCTTGCCACAACTTTCTATGAAGCTCCTGAAACCCTTCTTGAGCCAGGGCCTCCAGCAGTGGTCTCAAACTCACTTCCAGCTTTCATCCCTGAAAGTCAGGAGGTCCATGCCAGCCCCTCTCAGGGCTTTGAATTTCTTGTCCATTTTACAACCTGTTAAATTATTTATCTTTTTTGAGAGAAGTTATGTCTCAGTGGTTTCTCTTTGTGCATTTTATATATTCCTTCTAAGTGCCTGAGGCAGGGTAGGGTATCAAAGTGTGAATTGTTTGTTATATCTTCACTGGACATCAGATACGCCTTTTAGAAAGACCATTCTGGCAGCAGGAGAGGATCAGATTGCAGGGGGTGTTATATTAGACCATAAGAGGGCTGTTGCAATAGTTTGCACATAATTAAAAAGTTCCCCTAAGCCAAATAATTGACTGTCGTAGTAGAAAAATGGGGATTGATTCACGAGAATATCCAATGGAAGAACAAGTAAATTGCTGTAAAACTAGATATTGAAGAAATCTAGGAAAAAATCCAGGCTTTTAATAACATTCATTGAATGCTAATAGTGTTCACATGTCTAAGTCAAACTTTAAATACATTGTCTTTTTTACTATAATATTAGAAACAATTTTACAAATTACATTCTTGGGCAAGGTGACAAAGCTGAGGCTTGCATACCCAGGATTCAAACCCAGGTGGTCTGTTTCCAGAATCATAATGATTAATCTCAAGATTGTACTCAAGATTGTGCAATCTGTAGTGTGATGAGATATCCATAGGAAGAGACAGTTGTGAATGAGTTTCAACTGCCAGACTGAGGAAAATGCATAAAAATTGAAAACATCAAATAAGAAAAATATTTCCCTTTTTTAAAGAAACTTTAAGTTCAGGGGTGCAGGTGAAGGTTTGTTACATAGGTAAACTTGTGTCATGGGGGTTTTCTGTACAAATCATTTCATTGTCCAGGCATTAAGCCTAGTACCCATTATTTATTTTTTCTGATCCTCTTCCTCCTCCCAACCTCCACCCTCTGAAAGTCCCCAGTGTGTGTTGTTCCCCTCTATATATCCATGTGTTCTCATCATTTAGCTCCCACTTATAAGTAAGAACATGCGATATTTGGTTTTCTCTTTCTATGTTAGTTTGCTAAGGATAATGGCTTCCAGCTCCATCCATGTCCCTGCAAAGGACGTAGTCTTGTTCTTTTTCTTGTTCTTTTTTATGGCTGCATATTTTTCCATGGTGTATATTCTTTATCCAGTCTATCATTAATGGGCATTTAGGTAGATTCCATGTCTTTGCTGTTTTGAATAGTGCTGCAATGAACATACGCGTGCATGTGTCTTTACAGTGGAATGATTTATATTCCTTCAGGTATATACCTGGAAATGGGATCACTGGGTCAATGGAATTTCTCTCTATGTCTTTGAGGAATCACCACACTGTCCTCCACAATGGCTGAACTAGTTTACACTCCCACCAACAGTGTATATAAGTGTTCCTTAAGAAAAACATGTGTTTACACAAATAAATTAAAGTCTCCTCTAGCAAACAGAGTCAGAGACCATGGGTTGAGCCAAAACTCATCTGGGTGTAATTTTTGTGAATTCTCTTGTTCTTTCCTTGTCCTTTATCTAAAAGAGAAGCACTTAATTTATTTCTAAATTTCTTGCATTTTATGATATTTTGCTCTAATAATAGATATTTGTAAAATTCTTACTCATATAAACAGAAAATAGTGCCTTTAAAACTATAGTCAATAATGTCAGGTTTACTGTGGATTCAGAAGTGCTATTTCAATGACCTGTTTACCTTAACGATAAATAGAAAAAGGTAGCAAAAACAAACATAAATAATTTAGAAAAAGGATCTCACCATTTATAACAATTTTCAAGTGATTAACACAAAAACATAGGTTTTTGTTTCTTAACAAATAAATTCTTCAGTACAAAATATGAAAATAATATTAATTATAAGATGTCTTCAATTTCTCTACTTCTTCCCACTCATTTATCAAGCGATAACTAAGGTGGGAAAGAAAGTATTATCAGTAATTTATGCCAATAGGAAAAAGGAAAACTTACATGGAACATATTTACATAATACAATAACAGTCATAATTATGAGGTACATATTGAAAGTCATTTTATGTGCCATTTTCTGTATTTTGACCATCAGGCTCAAATTAAGTAAAATATCTTTTACTTAACTGGAGTATTCCATTCTATGAAAAAATTATTTATTAAACACTTTTATATACTGGGAAATGACCAGGTTATAAATAAGAGCAAGTCCTTTATTTTCCCATCAACGTTTATTTTATGTTCCAGGGTATATGGGCAGGATGTGCAGGTTTGTTACATAAGTAAACATGTGTGCCATGGGGATTTGCTGCATAGATCTACCCATTACTTAAGCATTAACCCAGTATTCATTAGCTGTACTTCCTGATGATCTCCCTCCCGCAACGGCCCTAATAGAACCCCCTGTATGATGTTTCCCCCAATGTGTTCATGTGTTCTAGGGCCGAGTTCTGTTGTAACAACAGAAGAATAAGATTTCTTCAAAGAAGAGGGAGTAGTCCAAAGTAATTGGAATTTGAGTCAGCCTCAGAGAACCGGAAGATTTCAACCTGTGGAGAAAGTGGAGAACATTCTCTAAGAGCATGAAGGTGAAGGTGGAAGTGGGAGTCCACGTTGGTTTGCTTTAATTGGTGATAAAGACTTTGCCAGTTGAGTTAGGACATAGATCACTCAGACCTCAGTAGTAGATTAGAGTGGAAATACCAAGTCAACAGATTAAGTAGCAGATTATTTATCAGGCAGGCAAGAATTTGCCAAAATAACACTTCCTTTAAATTTCACATCGGTTGCTTGTCATTTATATTTACCTCTAAAAGCCCAGTTATCTCTGATTTTTGCCTGTTGAGAATAATTTTTTATTTAAACAGCTAGTTATTTTTCTTTTCTCTCCAGTATTTAAATGTATCTGGAAGTTAATTTTTCCCAGAGGTTGGGGAACACAGATTTTGCATTTTTATTTGTATGCAAGTGGATTGATTCCTTCCGTTTTTCAGAAATGATAGGAACTAGCATATAAGAAGATGAATTAGGTATAATGAGTAATCTTCCTCTGCACTTCCTGTGTTCTTATCATTTCTCTTCTTGAGAGCCACAAAGCTAGCTTCACACAAGCCAAGACCTAATTTATCTAAAATGAAGAATTTTAATAAGAAGTGAGTTATTGTGCAGCAGCTATTTGAAAAACAATGTCATTAATTTAGCTACTGCTATGAAGTATTCTTTCACAATAAAATCAAAAGTCCAAATATTCCCAATTATTTCTGCTTAATGAAGCATGAGGGGGTTTTGCCATTTCCTTAGAAATAGTAAGCAATACTGTAAAGCAAATTTATTTAGTAGAAAAAAAGTGATACATTAAAGTTTTGTTAATGGCGGTGTAGTTATCTCATGAAAGACAGTTGGAAAGGTAATTATAACATGCAAATTAGTTTTCATGGAGTTGCATATTAAAATTATATATTAATGTACACCATCTCGAGTTCCAACCTGTGCTTAGGCTTTTCCCAGGTAAGCAAGTTACTGAGGCTTTTGTGTTACATTTGTGGTCTCTCTACTCATAACTCCATTGTGCTATTTTATTTAAAGCCCTCTAATATTCTTGTCTAAAATCTTTCTTTTTTCCTGTTTTTATTTCCAGTCTATAAGTTATTTCTGTAACCCCCTCGGTTGTTCACTTGTCTGTTACTTATTCATCTGTGTCATTACTACAGTTTTCTTAAATCATCAATATGTTCAATACTGTTGTTTAACAGTCAGAGTAAAACCCAAATAAGGAAATGAATCATTCTCAGAAAGTTCAATACTATGACATTGTGATGATTAATATTAGGTGCATTTAGTGTTGCAGCTTGTGAAGTTAAAAAAGATTCTAAGTTTATTTTCTTGGTCAGCTGAAACATGGATCAGAAATGTCTCACTGTGAGCAAGCTGAAAATGCCCGATCTTCCTTGGTTTAGTGTACAGGAAGGGATCTAAAGGCTTAGGGATATTGGAATGCTAGATTGGATTTGTCATTTTAGACCTACTTATCCCAACGGAGAGAGTCCAGAAGACATATCCTTCACCAATACCATGCGAAATAGATTTGTGAGGGGAGTGCCTGCGTCCTTGAAGAGCTCTATGATTGCTCTTCTCTGATGGTGGCACTCAACCGTCAGAAGCAAGGTGGTCATAGTTACCATAGTGGACAGCAAGGCAAAGCAGCAATCAGAGTAGTCTGACTCATGCAGAGCTCTGGCATTGGCTAATTAATCACAGTGTTCCTAGAAGTCAAATCGATAGGAAGCCTACTACACTCTTACTTAATTTGTATAAGCAGAAAACTTCCAGGTCCAGTGGACAAAAGACTAATTGGAATTATAAATATAGAGAATCACCGCCCCTCAATCAATTTCCAGATTTGAGTCAGTTCACAGGTCCAGAACCCCTTGAATGAAGGGAGGCCAGGTCCCTTTGAGGAACCCCCACTACACTACCCACAATTCATACTGTTAATCTTTCTCCCATCTTTCCCAAGGAGACCTCCGGCCTTTTACCAGGGTAACTGAGCACTGGGGAAAGGGAAATAATCAGACCTTTCAGGGACTACTGACCACTGATTCTGAGGTGACATTGATTCTGCGGGACCCAAAATGTCACTGTGTTAGAGTAGGGGCTTATGAATGTCAGGTAATTAATGGAGCTGTAGCTCAAGTCTGACTTACAGTGGGTCCAGTCGGTCCAGTGGGTCTCTGGACTCATCCTGTGGTCACTTCTCCAGTGCCAGAATGCATAATTGGCATAGATATACTTAGTAGTTAGAATCCCCACATAGGCTCCCTGACCAGTAGGGTGAGGGCTATTATTGTGGCAAAGGCCAAATGGAAACCATTAGAGCTGTCTCTACCTAGAAAAATGGTAAATCAAAACCAAAATCTCATCCCTGGAGGGATTGCTGAGATCAGTGCCACCATCAAGGACTCAAAGGACGCAGGAGTGGTGATTCCCACCACATCTTAATTCAACTCTCCCATTTGGCCTGCACAGAGGACAGATGGATCTTGGAGAATGACAATGGATTATCATAAGCTTAACCAAGTGGTGACTCCAGATGTAGCTGCTGTACCAGATGTGGTTTCATTGCTTGAGTAAATTAACAAACCTCCTGGTACTTGGTATGCAGCCATTGATTTGGCAAATGCCTTTTTCACGATTCTTGTTCGTAAGGCCCACCAGAGGCAATTTTTCCTCAGCTGGCAAAGCCAGCAACATACCTTCATTGTCCTACCTCAGGGTATATCAACTATCTGGTTTTGTGTCATAATCTTGTTTGTAGCAATCTTGATAGCTTTTTCCTTCCACAAGATATCACACGTGTTCATTATATTGATGACATTATGTTGATTGGACCCAGTGAGCAAGAAGTAGCAACCACACTGGACTTATTGGTGAGATATTTGTTTCCAAAGGATGGGAAATAAATCCAACTAAAATTCAGGGACCTTCTAACTCAGTGAAATTTTTAGGGGTCCAGTGGCGGTAGTTGTTTCATTTGGTTCCTCCTACAACCATGAAAAAGGCACAATGCCTAGTAGGCCTATTTGGATGTTGGAGGCAACACATTCCTCATTTGGGTGTGTTACTCCAGCCCAAATATCGAGTTACCCAAAAGGGCAGTGGTTTGTCCTCACTAGAATAGACACTTACTCTGGATATGGATGCCTATCCTGCACACAATGCTTCTGCCAAGACTACCATGAATATACTCACAGAATGCTTTTCCCTTGTCATGGTATTCCACACAGCATTGCCTCTGACAAAGGCATTCACTTCACAGATAAAGAAGTGTGGCAGCAGGTTCATACTCATGGAATTTACTGGTCTTACCATGTTCTCCTTCATCCTGAAGCAGCTGCCTTGATAAAATGGTGAAATGGCCTTTTGAAGTCACAATTACAATGCCAATTAGGTGACAATACTTTGCAGGGCTAGGGCAAATTCTCCAGAAGGCTGTGTATACTCTGAATCGGCGTCCAATATATGGTACTGTTTCTCCCATAGCCAGGATTCATGGGTCCCGGAGTCAAGGAGTGAAAGTGAAAGTGGCACCACTCACCATCACCCCTAGTGACCCAGTAGCAAAATTTTTGCTTCCTGTTCCCACGACATTACATCCTGCTGGCCTACAGGCCTTAGTTCCAGAGGGAGGAATGCCACCACCTGGACACAAAATGATTCTATTAAGCTGGAAGTTAAGGTTACCACCTGGCCACTTTGGGCTCCTCCTGTCTTTAAATCAACAGGTTAAGAAGGAAGTTACAATGTTGTCTGGGGTGACTGACCCAGACGATCAAGATGAAATCAGACTACTACTCCACAATGGAGGAAAGGCAGAGTATTACTGAAATATAGGAGATCCCTTAGGGTGTCTCTTTGTACTACCATGCCTTGTGATTAAGGTCAATGAGAAACTACAACAATTCAATTCAGACAGGGCTACAAATGGCCCATAAGCTTCAGCAATGAAAGTTTGGGGCACTTCACCAAGTAAAAAACCATGACCAATACCTGGTTATCAATACCAGTTGCAGAAACGAGGACTGTCATCGTCATGAGTATTTCCTCCCTATTTTATTAAGAATATGTTTGTGCATATATATGCTTGTACTAAGAAAATATTTTCATTTTGTCTTTTCTTTCTCCTATATAATATGACATAAGATTTATTGACTTCATATCAACATTTAGGTGTTGTTAACTTTATGTAATAGCATTTAAGCTAAGGATTAGTGTGCTTCCCATTGTATAAAGGATAGCTGTGTTATGTTAGGCATAATTATGATCTTATTATTGTCTTTATTTGGAGATTAAGTATAATTTCAGGAGATGTGTATGGGTGCCAAGCTGACAGGTATTGGATTTGCGAGGGTTAGTATTAGGTATCAACTTATTGGATTAAAGGATGGCTTCATGGCTAATAAAGTATTATTTCCTGTTGTGTCTGTGAGTGTGTTGCCAGAGTAGAGTGGCATTTGAGTCAGTGGACTAGGAGAGGAAGACCCACCTTCAATGTGGGTGGGCACCATTCAATCAGCTGCCAGCATGGCTAAAAGAAGGCAGGCAGAAGAAGGTGGGATAAGTTGGCTTGCTGAGGCTTCTCGCTTTCATCTTTTTCTCTTGTTGGATGCTTCTTTCCATTAATCCTGCTCTTGTACATCAGACTCCAGGTTCTTTGGACTTTGGACTCTTAGACTCTTTTTATGGATCAATATTAAATAACTTTGATGACCTAAACCCCATCACTGGAGATTCTGTGTTAATTGGGATGTCACAGAAGATTGTTGTTTTTACAAGTTCTGATATAATTCCAGGACAAAGAACCTCTGCTTTAGGTTCTTAGGAATGGCATTAATGTTCTGTGAGTACACTCTACTACACTTAGTTTCTAAATTTATTATATTATGTTACAGTCTGATCAAAAGTGTATAAGAGCTTTCATTTTTCTGTAGTACCACCTACACTTAGAATTTTCAGTTCTTTAAAAAATTTTCCAAAGTTATATTACATTACTATTTTAACTTGAATCAGTATGATTTATCTGTATTATCATGACATTTGACATAAGAGCTTTTGTTCATTACTTCTTATTTATATTCTCCCTTTATTCCCTTAGGGTAAATAGTTGTTTTTTCATTGGGGGTTGTAGCATTTAATTTTTGTAGTCTACATCTTAATATTCTATCAGTTATATATGTTACATATATCCTCTCTAATTCTGTGGTTTACTTCATTTTAGTCTTTTGTTTTGCTTTGTGTTTTAATATACCAATGTTATCAGTTGCTTCCTTTATAATTTGTGTATTTGGGGAGTTTTAAAATAAGTCTTCTAAAACATAAATCTATACAAATGTATTTTTCTATACATTCTAAATATTTTGAAGATTTACTTTTCCCATTTGAGTATTCAACCTATGAGAAATAGGCTATTTGAGTAATATGGAGTAAGAATTCAGCTGTAGTTTTTATTCATATAGATAACTAATTGTCCCAACACCATTAATTTTATTGTTCAGTTTTTCCATGTTTGGGTCTGTTATTCTATGACTAACAAACATTTGAAATTATTATTTTGTGTATTCTATCAAGTTTCTGGAATATAATTCCTATTTCTTTTTTTTTTTTCTTTTCGTTTTGCCAATTTTTTTCTTAGCCATTCTTAAAACGTCCACAAATGTTTTAAGATAAAACCATAACAATTAAAAAAACACTCATTCACACACACACACAAACATGTATACATACTCTAGAGATTTCAGTTTAATTTAAATTTAATTTATATATTATAATTTGGAAGATTTGCATCACTTCTAAAATATTTGTTGTTTTAAATATTGATGAATATGGTATACATATTTACTTATTCTATTCTTTATTAATGACTTGAAGTTTTCTTAACTTTTATTTTAAGTTCAGGGGTACATGTGCAGGTTTGTTACACAGATAAACTTGAGTCAGGGGCGTGTGTTGCACATATTATTTTATCAGCCAGGTATTAAGCCAATACCCATTATTTGTTTTTCCTGATCCTTTCCCTCCTCCCACCTTTCACCCTCTGAAAAGTCCCACTGTGTTTCCATGTGTTCTCATCATTTAGCTACCACTTATAAGTAAGAACATGCAGTATTTGGTTCTGTTCCTGTGTTAGTTTGCTAAGAATAATGGCCTCCAGTTCCATCCATCTTCCTGCAAAGGAAATGATCTTGTTCTTTTTGTGGCTGCATAGTGTTCCATAGTGTATATCTATCACATTTTCATTATCCAGTCTATCATTAATGTGCATTTAGGTGGATTCCATGTCTTTGCTATCATGAATAGTACTGCAGTTTCATAATTTACCAAAAAAAATTGTATCTTTCCTTGATACATTGTTAGGTACTTTGGAAATTTGATTTTGATTAAAAATAATATAAATTTCAACTTTTAAATGCACATTTAATTTGAGAATAGTTCAAGATTTACAGAAAAATTTCAGAGATAATATAGAGAATTCTCATATATTCCACACCCAGCTTCCTTTATTTCAAGTCAGTTGTTGAATTATATGGTATGGTTATATTTATCTATATGAGAAACTACCGAAGTGTCTTCCAAAGTGACTAAACTATTTTGCATTCCCATCAACAATGAAGAAGAGTTCCTATCATTTTGTGTCCTCAGCAGAAATTTGAATTTCACTTTTTGGATTTAGGCCACTTATAAGTATGCCGTGGTGTCTCATTTTTCTTTGAATTTGCATTTTCCTAATAACGTGATGTAAACCATCTTTCACATACTTATTTGCAATTTGTATATTTTCCTTGGAGCGGTAGCTATTCACATATTTGGCTCACACATTTAATTAGGCAGATTTATTTTTTTCTTTTCCTTTTGACTGGTAAATGTTCTCTCCATGTTTTGATCTGACTTCTTTCATAGATACATGTTTTGCAAATGTGCTCTCCCAGTCTGTGGCTTGTTACTCCATGCTCTTAACAGTGTCTCAGGAAGTAGAAGTTTTTAGTTTTAAGAAATCTAATTGAATAAATTTCGTTATTTAATTGTTAATTGTAATGTACAGATGAACAATTGTTTATTTTATGGATCATACTTTTATATTGCATCTAAAACATGTATCCAACTCCAAGATCACAAAGATTTCCTCATATGCTTACTTCTTCAAATCATATAGTTTTACATTCTACATTTAGGTCTCTTACCCATTTCCAGTTTTTTTTTAATGAGTTGTAGGGTCTGTGTCTAGGTTTGTTTGTTTATTTGTTTGTAGGTGTCAAATTTTTCAGGTACCACTTGTTTAAAAGGCCACCTCTTCTCCACTGAATAGCCTTTGTGAATTTGTCAATATTTATAGTATATCTTGTGAAGATTTTCATGGAATTGCATTAAATTGATAGGTCACGTTTGGAAGCACTGATGTCTTAACAATATTGAGTTTTCCAATCCATGATCACACGATATATCTCCATTTATTTAGATTTTCCTTGTAGTTCCAGCATGCAGATTCTTACTTATTTTGTTAGATGTATACATGTTGCATATTTTTGGATGCTATTGTAAATGTATTTTTAACTTCAAATTTTGATTCATTGTTAGTGTATTGGAAAGTGAGAAAAATTGATTTTTGAAAATTGAACTAGCCTTTGTACCTGAAATAAATCCCAGTTGGATGTGGTCTATAATAAATTTAACACATTATTGTATTAGGGTTGCTAATATTTTGCTGATGGTTTGTGCCTCTGTGTTCATGAGAGATATTGGTCTATAGTTTTCTTATGCATTCTGCGTTTGGTTTAGTATTAGCATAATGCTGGCCTCAAAGAACGAGTTAAGAAGTATGTCCTTTGCTTCTTTCTCTGGAAGAAATTTTGGACAACAGGTATTATTTTTTCCTTAAATGTTTGATCAAAATAAACAGTGAAACTGAAATTGGCAAGATATCATTTTTTTAGAAGGTTATTACCAATTTCACTTGTTTAAACAATGAAGATCTATTCAAATTATCTATTTCTTTCATGAATTTTTTGTACTTCGTGTCTTGGAGAAACTGGTTCATTCTATCCACATTATAAATTTGCAGAAATAGAATTTTTATAGTGTCTCTCCCTTCTTAAATCTTTAACATTTATAATATTTTTAGTTAAAAATCATAAATGTGTTACATTTACAGAGTATAATGTGTTATTTTGATATACACACAAAAAAATGTGGAGTGATTAAATCAAGCTAATTAACATATCCACCACCTCACTTACTGGAGATTTTTTGTGATGATACATTTGGAATTTACTTTTAGTACTTTTGAAATATACATTGCTATTGACTTTAATCACAGTGCTGTGCAATGGATTTCAAAACTTATTCCTCCTAACTAGCTAAAATTTTGTACCCTTTGATCAGTAACTACTCATTACCTCACTTGTCTTTCCCATCAGACACTGATAACCATCATTCTACTCTCTATTTCTATGAATTCAACGCTTTCAAGATTCCACAAGTAAATGAGATCTTGTAGTATTTGTCTTTATGTGCCTGGCTTATTTCACTTACCATAGTGTCCTCTATGCATACCCATGTGGTCTCAAATGACAGAATTTTGTTCTTTCTTAAAGTTGAATCGTATTTCATTGTGTATACATTGTGTATATTGTAAATTCAGTTCTAGACAACTGAAACAAAGCAAATGTTGCAATAAAATGAGTCACATTTTTTTTTGTTTTCCCAGTTCCTATAAAAGTTATATTCATATGACACTGCAATCTATTAAGTGTGCAATAGCATTATGTCTTAAAAAACAATGTACATACCTCAATTTAAAAATAATTTATTGTCAAAAAATACCAATGATACTCTGAGCCTTCAGCAACTTATAATCTTCCTGCTGGTAGAGAGTCTTGCTTCAACATTGATGACTGCTGACTGATCAGGATGGTAGTTGCTGAAGGTCGAGGTAGATGTGGTGATTTCTTAAAACAGAACAAATATGAAGTTGGCCGTGTCAATTGACTCTTCCTTTCATGAAAGATTTTTCTGTACCATGTGATGCTGTTTGATAGCGTGCTACCCACAGTAGGACTTCTTTCAAAATTGGAGGCAATGCTCTCATACCCTGCTGCTACTTTATCAACTAAGTTCATGTCATATTCAAACTCTTCGTTTTCATTTCAACAATGTTCACAGCATCTTTACCAGAAGTAAATTCCATCTCAAGAAACCACTTTCTGTGCTCATCCTTAAGAAACAGCTCTTCATTTATTACAATTTTATCATAAGATTACAGTAATTATTCACATATTCAGACTCTACGTATAATTCTAATTCTTTTGCATTTTTGATTACATCTGCAGTTCCTTCCTCCACTGAAGTCTTGAACCCCTCAAAGTTATCCAGGAGGGCCTGAATCAACTTCTTCCAAACTCCTATTAATGTTATTTTAATCTCCTCCCATGAGTCTATGTTCTTAAAGGCATCTAAAATGGTAAATACTTTCAGAAGGTTTTCAATTTACTTTGCCCAGATCCATTAGAGAAATCACCATCTATGGAAGCTATAGCCTTACAAAATGTACTTCTTAAAAATAAGATGTAAAAGTCAAAAGTACTCCTTGTTCCATGGGCTACAGAATGTATGCTGCATTAACACACAGGAAAGAACATTTAATCTCATGTACATATGCATCAGAGCTCTTGGGTGGCCTGGTACATTGTCAATCTTTTCATAATATGAAAAGGCTTTTTTTCATATGAGCAGTAGGTCTTAATTTTGGGTTTATAATATTCAGTAACCCATGCTGTAAAACAGACGTGCTGTCATCCAGGCTTTGTTGTTCCATTTGTAGAGCAGAGTAGATTCGCATAATTCTTTTTTTTTTTTTTTTTTTTTTTTTTTGAGCGGAGTCTTGCTCTGTTGCCCAGGCTGGAGTGCAGTGGCATGATCTAGGCTCACTGCAATCTCCGCCTCCCGGGTTCACGCCATTCTCCTACCTCAGCCTCCCAAGTAGCTGAGACTACAGTTGTCCGCCACCACTGCTGGATAATTTTTTTTGTATTTTTTAGTAGAGATGGGATTTCACCATGTTAGCCAGGATGGTCTCGATCTGCTGACCTCGTGATTTGCCCACCTTGGCCTCCCAAAGTACTGAGAATACAGACGTGAGCCACCGTGCCTGGATTATTCAGCATAATTCTTAAGGGCCCTAGGATTCCTAGGGGGCATCATCTTCCAATATAAAGCTGTTTTGTTTCCATGGAAAATCAGTTGTTTAGTGTAGCCA
Organism: Theropithecus gelada; assembly: GCF_003255815.1. Taxonomy (NCBI): domain Eukaryota; kingdom Metazoa; phylum Chordata; class Mammalia; order Primates; family Cercopithecidae; genus Theropithecus; species Theropithecus gelada. The sequence continues at coordinate 21,351,807 of NC_037686.1, read as the reverse complement.
CTTTTGTCAATTATCATAGCTAGATCTTTTCGATAACTTTCTGCAGCTTATACATCAACACTTATTTCTGTACCTTGCACTTTTATGTTCTAGAAATGGCCTCGTCTCTTGAACCTCATGAACCAACCTCTGCTAGTTTGAAACTTTTTTTTTTTCCTGCAGCTTCCTCACCTCTCCCAGCCTTCATAGAATTGAAGAGAATTAAGACCTTGTTCTGGATTAGGCTTTGGTTCAAGGGAATGTTGTGGTTAGTTTGATCTTCTGTCTAGACCACTCAAAGTTTCTCCATATCAGCAATATGGCTGTTTAATTTTCCTATTACTTACATCTTCACTAGAGTAGCAGTTAGTTTCCCTCAATAACTTTTCCTTGGCTTTCACAAGTTGTCTAATTGTTTGGTCCACCTTGCTTTTGGCCTGTCTCAGCTTTTGAAATGCTTTCCTTACTAAATGTAATTATTTCTAGCTTTTGATTTAAAGTGAGAGACAAGCGACTCTCCCTTTCACTTTTACACATAGAGGGCATTGTAGGGTTATTAATTGGCCTAATTTCAATATTATTGTGTCTTAGCATATAAGGAGACCTGAGAAGAGGGAGACAGATGGGGGAACAGGAAGTGGTTAGAGCAGTCAGAACACACACGTTTATGGATTAAGTTTGCCATCTTATATGGGCAAGGTCCATTGTGTCCCCAAATAATTATTACAATAGTAACATCAAGATCACTGATCATCATAACAAATATAGCAATCATAAAAAGTTTGAAATATTTAAGAATTACCAAAATGTGACCCAGAGATACAAAGTAGGCACAGGCTACTGGAAAAATGGCACTGATACACTTGCTTAATGTATGGTTGCCACAAACCTTCAATTTGTGAAAAATGCAATATCTGAAATTGCAGCAAGGCAAAGCATGATAAAACATGGTATACCTGTATATACCACATTTGATTTATCCATTCTTCTATTGATAGACACTTTGGTTGATTTCTTATCTTGGCTACTGCGAGTAATACTACAATGAGCATGGGCGTGCAGGTATTTCTTTGACATGCTTATATCAGTTTCTTTGGATGTATTTCCCAAATTGGGATTGTTGGATCATATAGTAGTTCTAGTTTCAGTCTTTTGAGGAATCTCCATACTGTGTTCCATTATGGCAGCACCAATTTACAATACTGTTAACAGTGTGCAAAAGTTCTCTTTTCTCTGCATCCTTGCCAATACTTTCTTTCTTTTTTTGGAATTTAATTTTTTTTTCTCAAGTATTCATTTCCATTTTATAGAAATATAATTTGTTTCATTGCACTGGCCTTATAAACTACAACCTTGCTAAATTTAATTATTTTAAAATTTTATTTTAGTAGACAAATAATAATTGACGTATTTATAGATAAATGCCTTTCTAACAAATGTGAGGCGATAAATCATTGTGGTTTCAACATGAATCTCCCTAATGACCAGTGATACTAAGCATTTTCTCATGAAACCATTGGTCATTTGCATGTCTGTTTGAGAAGGGTCTCTTTAGGTCCTTTGCCCAAATTTTGGTATTTTATTTTTTAAATTGACAGATAAATCTGTATGTGTTTATTGTGTACAACATCATCTTTTGAAATATATATACAGGTGGAATGACTAAATCTAGTTAATTAAAATACATATTATTTCATGTCATTTTTGAGGTGAGAACACTTAACACCCACTCTCCTAGCATTTTCAAGAATACCATATGTTGGTATTAACTTAGTTACCACTTTGTACAATAGATCTCTTGAATTTATTTCTCCTAACTGAAGTTTAATGTCCTTTGACCATCTCCCTAAATCCCCGCCCTCACCAAAAATCCTAGCACCTGGTAACCACTATTCTACTCTCTAGTTCTATGACATCACCTTTTTAAGATTTCATTTGTTAATTGGGTTGCCTTGCTCCTGAGTTGTTTGAATTCCTTATGTATTTTGGATATTCTCAGATGGGCGGGTTGCAAATATTTTGTCCCAATTTGTGGGTGATCATTTCACTTTGTTCATTGTTTCTTTTGCTGTACAGAAGTTTTTAGTTTGATACAATCCTATTTGGCTATGTTTGCTTTTCTTGGCTGAGCTTTTGGGGTCATATCCAAAAAATTTTTGCCCACACCAATGTCGTGGAGTTCTTCCTGCATGCTTTATTCTGGTAGTTTTATAGTTTCAGGTCTTATGTTTAAGTTTTTAATCCATTTTGAATTGATTTTTGTGCATGATGTAAACTAAGGTTTTAATTTTATTCTTCTACATGCGGATAACCAAGTTTCCCAGCCTCATTTATTAAGTAGACTATCCTTTCTCCATTGTGTATTCTTGGCACCTTTGTCAAAAATCAATTGACCGTAAATGTGTGTTTGTTTCTAGGCCTTCTATCCTGATCCATTGGTCAGTGAGCCTGCTTTTATGCCAGTACTAGGCATGAGTCTTCTTTCATTTCTGATATTGATCGTTATGTCCTCGTTTATTCTTGACTAGCATGATCAGAATATTTTTAGTTTTATTGATTTGTTTAAAAGTAAGTTTTTGTCAGGTTCTGCAACATAGGAAGACCCTGACTGTATTAAAAAAAAATGAAATAATTAGCTGAGTGTGGTGGTGCATGCCTGTGATCCCAGCTGCTGAAGAAACTGAGACAGGAGGATCACTTGAGTCCAGAAGGTCAAGGCTGCAGTGAGCGGTGATTGTGCCACTGCATTCCGACCTGGGCCACAGAGTGAGATCCTGTCTCAATAATAATAATAATAACAATGATAATAATAATAATGTTTTGGTTTCATATTTTTAAAATCATTATTGTATTTTTAACTTCATCAATTTCCAATTTAATTTTTATTATTGCTTGCTTTAGCTTGATTTACTCTTTTTTCCCTAATTTTCTATTGATTATAAATTTTTCTTCTTTAATAATATGAATTATTGCTATACATTTTTCTCTAAGCCCTGCTTTCATGGCATTCTATGCATTTAGTTAAAAATATATTAAATTTATTCTGAAACGTCTTTGATCCATGGGTTATTTAAGAGTGTTATTTTATAATTATTTCATTTTTATTATATATTTATTAATTGTCTTCTTTGTAGGAATGGGGTCTTGAATTTTTGTCCAGGCTAGTCTCCAACTCCTAGCTTCAAGTGAAGCTCCTGCCTTGGCCTCCCAAAGTGCTGGAATTACAGGCATGAGCCACTGTACCTGGCTTAGAAATGCTGTTTAATTTCTAGATATTTGGAGTTTTTCATATATCCTTCTATTAATGGTTTCTATTTGAATTCCATTATATTCAGATATGCTTTTTATGAGCTTTATTTTTAAAAATTTGTTACAGGGTGTGTTATGTAAGTAAATTAATTCACCTTTATGTAAGACTCTGCCTTAGAAATTGTTTCCTAAAGAATTCAACCAGTGATATTTTGTTACAAAAAACAAGTTACCTTAAAATAAGACTTCAGAGCTGAAAATATCAGTCTAGTAAAAGTAAGAACAACATCACCAGTGATAGGTGAAGTATCAGTAGTCGCTGGTGTGATACAGCAATGCAATTATTAAAACCTTCACTGGTAGTGAATTGCAATTGTCAGCTTTTTGTAGGGGATGCATTGGAGGGCACAATGTCTTCGGCCATTGAGAGATATGGGAAAAGTAGTAATTAGATGTCTCTTGTTCAGGGCTATTTATGGGGGGACGACAAAGACAAGATGAGAATAATTAAACATCACTTTGAGGCAAATAGTAATAGCCAAAAATTCTCCTTAGAATTGTAAACCAAACATTTCATCTCCTGCAGCTGGAGGGCAAATAAAAGAAAGCTGAGGGTCTAGCACAGGACTTAATCAGTGAGTAGCAGAGCTCCAGAGAAAATTAAACTCTCCATCCAGAGAAAGCTGCTTCATTAAGGTCAGAACTGGGAAGGAGGGGGACACTGACATTTAAAAGGGAAACATATGTATTGATGCACGAAAAATTCTAGAATGCCCAGATTTCCCCGAATCTTCCATGCCTACCTAATGGGCTCATTTCTCTCTATTGAAAGGTGGTGTTCCTCCTTGCTTGGAGAAAATGCAGAGACTGCCTTGAAAGCCAACACATGCCTCCTTCCTGAAATTTCTCTGCTCTTGTCCACAAAACCAACAAGATGATCTAGCTAGGGAAGTGACGGACTTGCTACAAAAAGAAATTATCTGTAATCGAAAGGCCCTGCATTACCTAGTCCATAAGTACTGGCAGGAACCAGGAGAGGATGTACAGGACTGAATCCTGAGGGTTCTGGATCAAAGGAGTTGAAATATACCATTGGATATAGAAAAGTATGTCAATATGTTATTATTGTATAAGATGCAGAATTGTATACCTTGACAATGGCCTCATTAGAATGAGTTTGGATTGCTCTCAGAAGCAGTAGCCACAGAATAAGTGAAGTAGAAATAAGAAAACTGTATGAAATATGGTAGAAGTAGAGATCGAAGTCTTAGAGAAGTAGGCATGCTAAAGTGAATAAACAATATCTTATGAGAGGGCCTGAAGGGCACTTCCCAGAGTGATATGGAGTGCTCTTGTGAAAAAGTCATCAGAGTCTCTGAGAAGCTCCACGGTGTCTGTCATTTGCAGGTCAGGGCTAATAATGTGAGATATTGTAGAGAACTTGCCTCTCTGATTGCCATGGGAATGATGGGGATTTAAAAATTAGAGAGGACCGGGGGCGGCACTTCATCATCATAAATAAGGTTGGTGCAATTATTGTAAAAAGTGGTAAGACTAGAATTCTAGCCAAATTATACTAACGCAAAGAGAGATATAGACATGTTGAGAGAGCAAGGGTTTTTCTGGGAAAAAAATGTAGACAGGCTACCAATAAGTACATTGATCAATGTATACAATCAAAAAAAAAATCAAGGATGGATGATCACGAATCTGATGGCAGCCGCCCCAATGAGTAGACAAGTTTTGGCCTAGTTACTGGACCTACTTGTCTGACCTGGAACCCTTTGGAAGGCAAGAGTGTCAAATAAAGCACAAATCCGGACAGAAGTTAAAATATTAAGTCAACAGCTTATTGCCATAAAGGAAGGTAGATTATTATTATAGATTAATGGGAACTTGCACTACAGAGAAAGCTTCAAATATAGGATCTATTAGTGTCTCAATAGACCAAAAAAAGAGCTTTTCTTTTATAGGGTGATACGGTTTAGCTCTGTGTTCCCATCCAAATCTTATATTGAATTGTAATCCCCAGGGTTGAAGGTGGGACTTGGTGGGAGGTGACTGGATCATGGGGCCACGTGGTTTCTAATGACTTAGCACCACTCCCCTAGTGCTGACTTCTGACAGAGTTCTCACAAGATTTGGTTGTTCAAAAGTGTGTAGCACCTACCTCTTCGCTCTCTCTCCTGCTCCACCATGTGAAGACGTGCCTGCTTACCCTTCACCTTCCACCGTGATTGTAAGTTTCCTAAGGCCTCCATTGCCATGCTTCCCGTACAGCCTGTGGAACTGTGAGTCAATTATAACTCTTTTCTTCAGAAATTACCCAGTCTGGGGTAGTTTTTATTCGGAATGAGAGAAGGGAATAATACATAGAGAGAAGTAAAATAGGCAAAAGGAAACTTCATACTGGGAGTAAGATGAGTGGGTGGCATGATCAGACAGTCAGTGCTCGTTCCTGAGGGCAGTGAATTCTCAGGAGAGACCATATAAGGAGCAGGTTTTCCAGATCTCAAGCTCACAAAGGATTGGAAATGAGCCAAACTTAATGGTCTCATGAGGAGGAGAGAAGCTTAACTAAAATTTGATCAAGTTAACAAGCATGTTGCTTTGAATGATTAATGGGGATGAGTAGTTCAACAATTATTTATGAGACAAAGAATGAGAATTTAGAGGATCTTTTCTAACCTTCTCTTCATTTGGGTTGCTGTAACAAAATGTCATAAACTGGGTGGTTTATAAACAACATAAATTTATTTCTCACAGATCTGGAGACTGAAAAGTCCAAGATCAAGGCACTGGTCAAACTTGATGTCTGGAATCAGCCTGCTTTCTTATTCACAGAAGGTGCCTTTCACTGTGTCCTCATAAGGGAGAAGGGGCTACCTTATCTGGTATCTCTGACAAGGGCACTAATTCCATTAATGAGGGATCTGCCCAAAATTACTTCCAAAAAGTTTCATCTCTTAATACCATGACATTAGCGATTAGGGTTCAACATATGAATTTTAGCAGGGGCAGGGGAACACAAATATTCAGACCGTAACACCTTGTCAAAGGTAAATAAGAGTTAGCCCGGAGTCTTATCTGAGTCATATGGGAAGGCTGGTTTTTTGCAGTGAACATTTTTCTCATATAAGAAAGAGTAGAGAGATTTCTTTAACCATCACTATTTTCTAGGATCATGGGACTCTGGCAAAGTTCAGCACTGTCAAGAGTAAAAACCCAGCAGCAAGACAATAACTGAATATGGCCCTGATGATCCCCTATAGGGAACTATGGCCATTTACTCAGGTAAGTGTATCCTAGGAACAAAAAAAAAGAATACCTGGAAATTTTTAATAAAGGGGTAAGTTGATATTGCTAGTAAGGAAACTAAAGCAACATCATGGGTCCCTTACTAGAGTGTCAACATATGTAAGCCAGGTAATACATGAGGTCTTGGCCCATATGTAGTTTACAGAGGATCTACTAGCTCTATGAAGTCATTCAATGGTAATTTCTCCAATCCCTACATGTACAACTGAAGTAGATTAGATATACCTGTTAGGTGGGAGAATTCCCACACTGATTCATTGGTCTTGGAGTAAAAACTATTTTATTAGGGAAGGCTGAGTTGGAACCTTTGAAACTTCCCCTATATCCAGGCAAAGAGTAATTAAAGGCAATACTTTATTCCAGGGGCCATGGTAGGAGTTAGGCTCTCCCTCTGAAGTCTGGATGATGCCTGAGTGGTGGTGATCATCATATCCCCATTTCATATTCCCATTTCATTCACAAAAATGGTCGTACAAAATGTGGTCCCTACAAAAAATGGTCCCTACAAAAAGTGAATGGGCCCTGTGTACTACTGCAAGTATAAATAATTTGTTTTTCCAGTCTTATTATTTTCCTATTCCTATGTGGGAAAAGGAACACAAATAGAAATAGTTCACTTTCACTTTGGATGAATGATTCCATACAAATATGATTTTATTCAAGGACTATGTTAGTATTCCCATCCAATGTCATCCTGTAGTTCAAAGGGATCTAGACTATTTGGAAAATCTGCAGAATATCACATTAGCCCCTTTTATGACACCATGTTAGTAACACCATGTTAATTAGGCCACATGAGAAAACAGTGATAAGTACGTTGGAAGCCTTAGCAAGATACCAATGAACTCTCAAAGATGGAAAATAAATTCCACTCATGTTTAAGAACCAACTGCCTTAACAAAGTTTTTATAGGTCCAGAGGTATGGGAAGACTCCCCAAAAGTAAAGAACAAATGATTGCAGTTTATACCTGCACCCACCAAAAGGAAAGCATAAAATTGAGTAAGTCTATTTGGTTACAGGAAACAGATTATTCCAGCTTGGAATTATTTCCCTGAAGATATGGAGGTTTGCAAGCCTTGAGTGGAGTCCAGTGGATCTAGGCTCTAGTGCAAACAACCCTGTCACATTGGCATACGATCTGGCTGACCCTCTGATATTAGGTCCATTGATGGTAGAAAAAAAAATACTCTGGAATCTGTGGCCAGCTCCTGTAGGATAAATCCAAAGCTGGTCCCTAGTAATGGGGAAAAGCCCATGTCATCTGCAGCAAATAATTAGATGCTATGCTATTAGGCCCTGGAAGAGAAGGTGTGCCTGTCTGGGGACACTAAATGACAATGAGGCCAGAATCTACTGTGTCATAAATCAGGCAGGCCAGGACTAAACCACTGTAAGATGGGTGTGGAATATTACTAATTGGGCATAATCAGGGCCAAGGGCACAATTAAGCCACAAGAGCAGCTGGTCGAAACTCCTATGATATCTACCATATCTGCACTGGTGCTTCGTCCTCACATCAGCCTATGACCATATGGGACACCCTTTATGGTCAGATGTCAGATATTGAAATGTCAACCTTAATTTATGGATAATTCACCTGGCATATAAGTGCAAGCCAGGTATTGACTACGACTATCTATCTATCATTTGTCTATCTATCTATCTATCTATCTATCTATCTATCTATCTATCTATCAATCATCTATCTTTTTTTGAGATGGAGTTTCACTCTTGTTGCTTAGGCTGGAGTGCAATGGCATGATCTTGGCTCACTACAACCTCTGCCTCCCAGGTTTAAGCGATTCTCCTGCCTCAGCCTCCCAAGTAGCTGGGATTACAGGAATGCACCATCATGTCCAGCTAATTTTGTGTTTTTAGTAGAGATGGGGTTTCAGGATGTTGGTCAGACTGGTCTCAAACTCCTGACCTCCAATGTTCTACCTGCCTCGGCCTCCCAAATTGCTGGGATTAACCACCCATGAACCACCACACCTGATCTGCTTATGGGTATATTATCTCCATGGGCAGTCTTCAAAACATCAGAAAAAGAAATTCTTCCAGTGGGCAGTTTCAAATGGAAGACTAATCTACTTTGTGCATAAAGACAAGAAGCAGCTGTAAAGCTCATGGTAATAGGAAGCAATCTGACTGACTAGTCACAAATAAGGAAGAAGAAAGTTTGGAAAATTGGGAACAGGGAGTTCAGAAGAAGCATGTAGATGGAGAGATGGTAATGATTATGAAATATGAAAATTTTTGTAAGGAATATTAAGGAAAACCAGACTGTTTATTGTGAAAAAGAAAAAGACAATAAGCAATCAATTAAGGCACTAAAATACTAATTAAAGCTTTAAAATGACACTGAGAATTATTCTGTTCCAGTTGATATCAGCCATCTCCATCACTGCTCCTCTATCCCCCCAGTGCTAATACAACAGGGCCATGAATGGTGTAGTCATATGGCAAGGATGCAGGTCATGCATGACCTAAATTGCTGCTGTTAAATTCCCAAACTGCTAGCAAAGGGGATTAAAATTGAGCTCTGTATACAGATCCATCTCTCAAAAATATCCACCAACCACTTGATGATATTCTAATCACTTTAGACTCCATTCACCCTTGAAGAGGCAGTAATTTCTCTTGACTAAACTATATGAATATCATGCTTATGGTTTTGCCTTCCCTGCTCAGGGAGGCTCAGGCAACACTTCTATTCAAGGGCCTGCAAAATGTTTAACTCATAGATCCAGGCTTTCACATAATACTGCATTGGAACAAGGAACTCACATTACAATGAAAGAGGTACACATGACCATAGGACCGAGTAGACTAGTCACATTCTGTCTTGATAAAGTGTTGGAATGATATTTTTAAGGTACAGCCTACTTAGAACTGATACATGAAAAAATGGGAAGTTATTCTCTATATGATAGTGTGTACCTATGCCAACGATTCCTATTTTCCTGGTTTTCTTTTGTTGTTGTTGTTGTTGTTTGTTTGTTTGTTTTTGACAGAGTCTCGCTCTGTCGCCCAGGCTGGAGTGCAAGCATGATCTTGGCTCACTGCAACTCCTGCTTCCCAGGCTCAAGCAATTCTCCTGCCTCAGTCTCCTGAGTAGCTGGGATTACAGGTGCATGCTCCTACACCAGGCTGATTTTTTGTATTTTAGTAGAGACGAGGTTTCATCATGTTGACCAGGCTGGTCTCCAACTCCTGTCAGTGATTATTAAGTGATCTACTAAGCCTTTATGGGTAAGCCCTACCTAATTTTGAAAGTAAATGGAAAAGTGCAACAACTATGACAGGAGAAGGTCATAGCAGCCCCGGGCTCAAATCTCTCAGGGATACAGGTCTGGATTGCTGGAACAGGTAAGTCACCTAGTCATACAAAGGAGCTAGCCAAAGGTGGGAAAAATCTAGCAGGGATTTGAGAGGTTTTTCTTCCTCCTGGTACCAAATACATAGAGTCTTTTCCAACATTACTTCTCCAGCTCTCTGCTACCAAGCAAGTGTCCAGCAGTTTAATTCAATTATGATAATTCTCCCTGAATTTAATGTCAGATCTCACACATTACAGGATTCAGTCCCATAAGACTGACCTCACTTTGGACCCCAGGCACCAGTCCCAGGTCATTCATCCTTACTTCTGATCAACTGGCTATAAGTCAGGGCTACCCATGACCCCTTTCTCAGGCTTGATAACATGCAAGAATGGCTCACAGCACTCAGGAAGTCACTCTGGTTATGTTTACCAGTTTATTATAAAGGGCACAGAATAATGGCCAGATGAAATGATACCTAGGGTGAAGGATCCTGAGTGCGGAGCATCTGTACCTACAGACTTGTGGTGTACCACTCTCCTGGCATGCGGATGTGTTCAACAACTGGGAAGCTCTCAGATCCCTGTAATATACGAATTTTTATGGAGATTTCATCGCATAATATGATTGATTACATTCTTGGCCATTAGGGATTATCTCAGTCAGCAGCTCCTTGCCCCTTCTTAGGGATTGGAGGGTGGGACCAAAAGTTCTAAGCTTCTAATCAAGGCTTGGTCTTTCGGGCAACAAAGCTCCCCTCCTGAAGCCTGCCAAAAGTGACCTCATTAAGACAAAGGTTCTTCTATCATCCTTATCACTCAGGGAAGTCCAAAAGTTTGAGGAGCATTGTACCTAGAATTGTGGCACAAAGACCAAATGTCATTTTGTGATACCACAGTACTGGGGAGGAGAAAGATAATAATCAGTTGTGCTCCAGCTGTGGTGCATGTGTGTATACGTGTGTGGGGGTCAGTGCAAGGGAGGCTGTATTTATCCCATTAATTTTCTCGTAAAAATTTACCTGAAGATAACAACAGTGATTCGGTAGAAAATTTTGATAGAAGAAATAGAATTATTAAGTGGATCAAAGTCATAAAGTTGTGGATTATTACTGGTTAATGTTCTGTGTGACATAATTCTCACCCCTTAGGACCAAAGTGCTTAGACACCTAGCTATTGTGAGTGTTATTTTTTGATGGATCACAGCTGGCTAAGTTCCTTTACGGGCTGGGTGCAATGGCTTACACCTGTAGTCCTAGTTACTCAGGAGGCTGAGGCAGGAGGATCACTGAATCTAAGAGTTAGAGGCTGCAGTGATCTATGATTGTGCCACTGAGCTCCAGCCTGTGCAACAGAGCCAGACTTTGTCTCTAAAAATAAGTAAATAAATATTTTAAACTCCATAAGTGTTTTCCTAGAAATTGCTCTTGGACAAAGGACTGCCTCAGTGAAGGTTAAAGCTCCTATCCAATATCTTGTTGACATGAGGGAGATAAAGGAACTTCACTCAGAAGCCCTGCCTAAATGCATGAAGTTTCTGAAGCGTTTACCTAGCTACAGAGCACCCTGTGATATTAGCTGAGTCCTCTATTGCATCTGCATTGCAGTTCTACTTCTCTCCATCCCTAATTCTGTTTCCATCACTTCTTTACAGATGTGATTTCCAAAATCATTCCCCAATAAACCAACTCCATGCAAATATCTGCCTCAGAGACTAATTCACAGAGAACAAACTTATAACAGCTTCCCCAAATTTCAAGACTCAACAGTGTATTGTAAAGGAATATCTATATGTATAGTAATAACATTTAAAAAGCACATAATTATAAGGATTTTCTTTAGACTAGTGGTTACCCCTACTAGGAATGAAATGTGGTATGATTTACAGCTGGATTTTAGTGGAGTTTAGGGTTCCGTTTTTCAGTAGGTTCCAGTGGAAGGGAAAAGGTACAAAGGAGTTGAGAGTATATTTAAAATAGCAGTTATAGTTTTAGATCATTAAATGTAATCTGGGTAAGGAGATAACTGATGCTGTGATGAGGATGACAGAAATTAAATGTAGCTAGGTTGGAATAGGAATCACAATGGGGCCAAAGCATCGTTAGATTAAGGGTAAAGGTTTGAAGTATACAAGTAAGAGACAGTGTTCTGTAAGAGTAAATTTTTATTAGGTATTCATATAGCTCCTAGTAATCACAAGAACTAGAGTATAACTCACACATGGGTGGTAATATAGTTTGCATATTTGTCCCCTCCAAATCTCATGTTGAAATGTAATCCCCACTGTTGGAGGTGGGGCCTGGTGGGAGATGTTTGGGTCATTGGAATGGCTCCCTCATTAATGGCTTGATGCCCTCCCATTGGTGATTAACGAGTTCTTACTCAATTAGTTTATGCCAGAGCTAGTTGTTTAAGAGAGTCTGGCCTCTCTTTCTCTCCCTCTCTCAACTTGTGACATATCTGCTCTCCCTTTGCTTTCTGCGATGAGTAAAAGCTTCCTGAGTTTTCACCAGAAGTAGATGTAAGCACTATGTTTCTTGTACAGTCTGCAGGATGGTAGGCCAAAATAAACCTCTTTTCTTTATAAATTATGTGCCCTCAGGTGTTTCTTTATGACAATGAAAAATGGACTAACAGAGCTGACCACATTGGAAGGAGGGATAAAATCATTTGAGGTGAAGAAGTTAAGGAATTGAGGGTCAAGATGCTTGAAGAACAGTCACCATGGATGTTTACATCACTAGGAATTATGAAGAAGTACTGTCTTTAGGAGAAATACCAACATCATGTTTAAGGCTATTGACCTAAATATCGGTATATTACCAAAACAAGAAGGAATATTGGTGGTAAAGTTTGATGAAATACATTTTCAGAACTACAAAAAGGATTAACGAATGGGTGAAGCAAAAGGGTGTAAAGAGGATGCCACCCTAACCTCCATGATCAGTGACTAAGGAAACCCACACTTGAAAGAATTCCAAAGGATGTAGTGTCTTCAGAGGACAGCCAGACTTCATGCAGAGAAAGGTGAAAAGAGCCTTCAGAGAAGAGCCTAGGAAATTTTGATGATGACAGATCTTGAGGTCCATGGTGGAAATGTTCAAGGATACAGAAGTTGTGAGAGGGAGAATGCATATCAGATGAAGAGATGCACAAAACTGTCTGAATCAGAGTTCAAGAGATGGGTGCGGGTCTTGAAATCTTGGATTTAGTGGTGACTGAGTTAAACTGGAACATAAAACATCAAAGGATTCACCGTGTTGGTCACTTTCTAGAGAGAGGGTGAATAATTAGTTTTACTAAAGTTTCCCTTTGTGAAGTGAACTCTTTGGCAGATGGTGGACATGAGGAAGGAAATATGTGGGTGGCAGACACTAGCCAGCAACACTTGAAGTTTTCTTGGCATCCTCTTTAATTCTGCCAAGGATAGCATTGAGACGAGGGAAGGGCCATATTGCCAGGAACATGCAGTGCTCTGTGGATGCCCTGTATATTCCTGCTGATAAATATCATCATTATCATCATCTTGGTAGCAAGGAACCACAGCAGGAAGGATTATATCAACACATCAATAAATTAAAAGAGAAATACCACATGATCATTTCAACAGAGGCAGGAAATAATTCATGGTTTCACAAAAATGTGCTTAGCAAACTAGAAATAAAAGAAAAATTTTCTTAATTTTATATAAGATCAAAAATCTGCAGTAAGTAATGTGCTTCATGGTGACATCTTTGTATCATGAGATGGATATGTGAATGAATGCATCACCTCTACTTACCATATCAGGGGAGCTACAAGTCAAGGAAGTATGACGAAAGAAACCAACAAAAGGCACATGAATGAGAAAGGAAGAAACAAAAATATCATTAACGTTATACATACTTTATAAAATCGTATATGTTTCCATATATATGAGTGTATTATAAATCTAATGATACAATGCTATTGCTTTAGTCAACTGATGTTTACAGAATTTAAGAATAAAAATAAAATACTATTTTATATTTACCCACACAAAGAATCATATATGTATGAGGCTATATTGGTTATAAATACATGAATATAATATACATTGGAATAAAACGTATGCATCAAATTCGGGATTATTGCTACCATGGAGGAGAGAAGGAAAAAGGATTGGTAGTTTCACATAGGTAGTTTCAAAGTATCTTTAACATTTTATTACTAAAATAAAAAATAAATCTAAAGCATATATTGCAAGATTTTACATTTTGAAAATACTATATGGTAGACATATGGATGCTTATTGTTTTAATTATTATAAATTTATAATTTTTTAATATACAAAGAGAGATTTATGTATATATACATATATAAAATCTCATCACACTATTGCACTTTAAGAATACTTCCTGAATAGAATACCACCCAAACTTTTTAGCGCAGTGTAAAATATTATCCATGATTCATCTCTGACTGTCTTAAGACTTGTTAAATGCACTTCAAGATTCAGAACAAGCATCGACTCTTTCAAGAACCCTACCCTAGCCCCACCATTCTGGGACAGATTCTCTTACATTGCCCTGTGTTAGCACTCAGTGCTCACATGCATCATAGCGTGTATCACACAGGATTATAATATGTTTACTCCTTTGTGTGTCTCACCAAGTAGATTATGAATTCTTTGATGGCAGAAACTATATCTTTAATCGATGTATACCCAATTCTTAGGTATATCATGGCACATATTAAGAAACAAATGGCTTTTGAATGAATAAAAACTTACTTAAAAGTTAAAGAAGCCATATTTACTAGAAGCTAAAATTGAGCAGCAACAATGATATTATCGAAAAAGAAAAGTAAGTCTCCCTTTGTTGCTCTGAACACCTGAAAACAAAGCTATATTGTCTCTAAATGAGGGATCAACTCTCATTTCTCAAAGCTAACTATTGTAAAAGATTTATTTTCCTGCTCAGATCAATTACTGGTATTGATAATGGTCAAAGTTTTTAGAATCCCTGTGACTGTTATTTTGTTTGAAAAAATGATTTGTAATGTATGTAGACTTATTCATCTCCAACTGTTGATGTAGCAGGAAGCTGAACATTTTAATATAATTAATTTCCCTTGTGATGCACCACTAAGAAACAGCCTGCAATTAGAGATGTATTTTCATAATACTGTGCTTCCTGAACTGGTATTTTATGTATATTAAAATGTTCACAATATTTCTCAAAATCAGTTTAAATTTCTCCACATTTGTCCTACAGACAAAAACATCTAGTGACTTCAAGAATAATTACCTAATGTTACTGCTTCAATGAAATAAAAATATCCATTGCACCTGATATTTAAACTCAAAATGTGTAATTCCTTGTACTCTTTACCCATTTATGACTCATAGAGCACTCTGAATAGTGTATATGGCGAGGCTTAAAATTTTGAAGTCAAACAACCAGTTTCCAGGATTAAACAGCAAGTTACCAAACCCACTGTGTGGTTTTCAGCAGGTCACTTATGTATCCAGTCAATGTCTAAATCCCCATTGGGCAAAATACTACTTTTGTCAAGGTTTTCTAGTACAAACCAAATAATATTATTATTGCTTCTTGAAGGCCAGAAAGCACATTGACATGCACTCTACCTAACCACAGCTGATCGCCATTCCACGATTCACAGAACTTAACCTATAAAGATGTATGAGATGATTGTTATCACAGGCCAGTGTCTTAGGGGCTAACAAATGAGCTCTTATACAATGAGCTCTCATTCTGTTTCTGTTGTTGATAGTCTAATGTAAATGCAAAAAAAAGAGAACTGTAGAAACAGTCACAAAGATATCTGTGATAGTTTATCAGAAATATACAATATTAATCAAAAAAGCAAACATGAATTTAAGCCAAATAATGACATAGTGATTTGGCCCAATTTTTCATTGGTGTTAATGAAAATAAAACTTTTATTTCATATGTTGGTATATTTGTAGTATATAGAATGCATTATTATTAAGCAATTAGAGCTCTAATACTTCCTTTAAAGAGTTGACTAGCATGAAAATATTAGCTACTATTAAAGCATTACCATTTATAAACAGACTTCAACACCTATATATATATATTTTAATAGTGATAGCAAATTCATTTGATCATTTGCTTAGCACCATCCATTTTGTAACCAAAAGCATATATTTTCAAGAAAATTGGTTGAGGCTAACTGGAAATCTTAATTAAAATTAACTAAATCAAAGGGGTCAATTGTGGGTCAAAACTGATTGCCTAGGCCTCATTAGTACTGAAGTCTAATCAAATGAATCTGCTAACCTCAAGTCACCACCCACCAAATTATTGCCTTATGGAATATTTTTATATGCCATGGATGCTAGTTTCAAATGATGCCATGTGAGACCAAATATAGACAATCAGGAGGCTTTTTTGTACATGATTACAAACATCTGGACAATCTCAAGTACTTTAAAAATTGTAATGAAATGTTTGATATTTTTGGTAATTGGTTATTTCTAAAATAAAAGATGATTCTATGCTTTTAAGAGGTAAGCAATTGTTGGTTTCAACTATTGATTTGTCACTTTTAATATTTGCCATTTTTGTTTGGCAGTCCTTTACTAAACAAATTTCTAAAAAGACATTTACAAATTTATTAGTCAAATGAAATAGACTTTTATTATCTTTAAACTGTTTAGCATGGATATACATAACCAAAGACATATAATACTGAGAGAGTATCTTTTAGTAACTGAATATGACAAAACTTAATCCAATTCTTGTGGAATCCTTAATATGGTGTACTTTTCAAGAGTACAAAGTAAAGTGGGAAGTGAAAAATCCATGAGTAAAAATAGGAAAGCGCTCTGCTGTATAAATTTGCTTTCTGAGAGTATTTTTGATCACTCTGGTAAAGTTAAAATGAATAGAAGAAGGCAGAAAGTAAAGTGGTTCTCATGACCAAAGAGAAAAGGGAAGTTGAAGAGGTAGAAAATGGTGGTAAGAGTGAGGTAGGGCAGTTAAGGCATAAAAGTAGAAAAGCCAATATAAAGTTTGATTAAATGAAGAATGAAAAGAAATGGAAGTATCAAGAGGCAAACAAATGAGATAGTAGTAACATATTTTGAAAATTGAAGGCATTCTAATCATACAGTAAAAATGAAACAACAAAAGAAAGCCAGGGAATAATTAGAAACTCTTCAGTTTTATACCTTTTTGAAAAATATAATTTGTAGGAAATACAAGTAAATTAAAAATGGGAAAACCTTACAAAAGAGAATAATACCTAAATTTATGTTTTCTATAAATATCAAGTAACTGCTTTGTATAGGCATTAGGTACATTTTGAGTGCAAAGAAGACATGTTTGCTCAAGGAACGAACAATTGTAACATAATTGCATAGCTTCTTTTTAAAGGTATGTGCAACCTACAGTGTGAGAGCTTGGGAGAGAGGATGGCTAAGTTTGCTAAGAAGATAACAGAGTAGGTAGCATTCGTTTTGAGACTGGAAAGTTTATAAAATACGGTGAGATACAATTTGATCAGCGGGAACAGATTGTGAGATGTTCTAAGGAACTTAAAGGACTCTTAGTACTGCAGTGCTACAGAGAGCAATAGTGATGGTCATGAGGCTGGAAACAAAAGCAGGCCCCAGATCCACAATAGTCCTGTGTACCCGAGGAGGAGTTCTAGATTTTATCCTGGAGGTGAGTTGAAACAACTGGGTCATTTTGAGTCAGAAAGTGACTTAATCAAATTTGTTATAAAAGATTGCTTGATGGAAGTACAAAAGAATGAGTTGTGGAAATATAAAATGCAGGAACATTATTAAAAAGATAATTGCAGCATTACAGGTGAGAAATGATAAAATCCTTAATGTGAGTGATGTTAATGCACTAGAAAAAGAGGAGATAAATATTTAAGGCACAAAGATATCAGCACTTAGTGATTCTGTGTCTCTCATATTTATGGGTTTTAGGTGTGCCCAAGGTCTCTTTGTCCTTAGGACGTCCAAGATGCCTTGCCTGTTCACTCTAATCCTACAGGTAATTATTTGTCATCTTCTATGCAAACCATGATGTGAAAAATAAGTTGGTAAGTACTGATCATTCTTATTAATGCTTTTTGAAAAGATTTCTAATAATAAAAATGTAGTTTCTAAAAGATTTATTTTCCATTGAAAATAAAATCAATTATTTTTAATTACAGACAGGATGGCATTACTTCAATGCTATGCATTTCTGTAATATCAGGGCAAGGTAGAAGAGACATATATCAATCTGTTCCCTCCTTGCTCACAAACTTGTAATGCTGTTTTGAACTCACAATGCCCTATGTTGCCATGAGCAACCAACTATGTATCAAGCACTGTTTTTAGACGCGAAGACAGTAGTAAGAAGAAGCGAGGTCCATTCCCTTACAGAACTTGAACGTAGTGGGAGAGACAAATACGATACAAATATTCACAGGAATAAGGTCATAGAGTATTGTCAAGGAAAAATGCAGGACATCATAAAGTTGCTTAATGAAGAGAATCTCTAATACAGGATTTGGTGAATGAGAGGGAGCTGAAAGGAAGTGGTCAGAATAGAGTGAAATAGATAACTATTTTACCAGAAGAAATATGCAGAATATCCTTGAAGTGTTTAAGATACTGACAAAAGACCAACGTGGTTTGAGCCAAGAGAGGATGAGATAGACCCTGACATAGACTATAGACGAGGCAGAGGGAAGCCCAGGTATTTCAGGCCTGTTAGGATTCGGAGTTTATGCTTTGGTGATAGCAGGACCTTGAACAGTGTTGAGCAGAGGAGTGATGTGCTAAATCACAATGCTTTCAAATACTTGATTCCACAAGTGTGACTTGGACTATCCTACACAGACCGAAATAAATGGCCATTTGAATACCAACAATTATATTATTCTGATATATTCACAAGTGAAAAGGGGAAAGCAATACATTTTAAAATGTAAAAGAGCAATTGGCCCTCAAGTGCCTTCCCTTTTTGTCTAAATTCAGAATAGCAGAAAGCTATAATTGAGCATAATTGTAGAGAACAAAGGGGGGAAATATGACCTCAAGCATTTCTTCCATGCTCTTGCTGCTTGATCGAGAAACCCAGTATAGCTTCCTCAGTTCTGAGTGAGCATTCCTTTCAAAATATACAACTATATATATATTTTTCCATATATATAACATATATCATTTTTCATATATATGTATATTATAGGTATATTTATTTATTATAAATATGCAGATGTCTGGAAACAGTATATAAAGTTTGAGGGGAGACAGAGTCTAAAGGTTTTAGTCTAAGGTTTTTATACTTTCTTTTAACCAGCTTTGTGTTGTGTTTGATTTACCATGTGTGTCTGTGTGTGTGAATACAACTGCAAGGAAATACGTAAGTAGTTGTATTTGGGGTTTGATCCTACCTCTCAAACTAAGTAATAGGCCACACTCCCTATTTTGTGCTTTTATCATCAGGCATTCTAAATGACTCATCAGCTTTTAGGGACGTGGTGTATATTATGTTTCTTTGTGGATGTGTGGTTTGGAGATAGGAATAAAAGCTTGCATGTCATAAATATGGGCTGAATTTCTGGACTTTTAGTGAGTATGGTAAGCATGAACCTTTAATTAGAGAATAATGTGAGTGACCGGTGAGTTCCTGCTTTTTATACTTTATATCATCTTTGATTCATTTACTGAGGCTCTTGTCTAGATCCAAACATAAGTGTGGCAATGCACATTCAATTTTTTTTTCATGGTGATACTCATTCAACTTTTTGGCACTCTGTAAAGAAATAAGCAAGAAGAAATGGTCAATAGAGAAAGTATGTGATATCTTTTTGTACTTAATAATAACAACGATGATCAAATTCTAACTAGGGCCTATAATAATTTCATTTTAAAATAAAAAATTGATGATATGAGAAGGTAACAAAAGTATCCAAACTGAAATACAGCTTAGAGAAAGAAATTACAGAGGTAGATAAATTACCACTTGAATAGTCATTAAATTATCAGGCTGGGCATGGTGGCTCACACCTGTAATTCCAGCACTTTGGGAGGCTGAGGTGGGCAGATGGCTTGAGCCCAGGAGTTCAAGACCAGTCTGGGCAACATGGTAAAGCCCTGTCTTTAAGAAAAATACAAAAATAATTAGCTGGGCATAGTGGCCTGTGCCTGTAGTCCCAGCTACTCAGGAGGTTGAGGCAAGAGAATTGCTTCAGCCAGGGAGGTGGAGATTGCAGTGATCTGTGATTGTGCCGCTGCACTCCAGTCTGGGTGACAGAGCAAGATCCTGTCTCAGATAGATAGATAGATGATAGATAGATAGATAGATAGATAGATAATACATTGTAGAGGTCATCACCTCCCAATAATCATATTTCTTACATCATATTTCATTAGTTTATCTTTATAAAATACCGTTTTTACTTGTATAATACTTTTGCAATGAAATATCTCTCCCTTTCCTTGGACTGATGATCTGTTTCCCACATTCTTGAAATTAAGTTTTATCACACTGTTCTCATATCTTTCTCCTTTGCCTGCTTATAACTGTGCTAAAACTTCTGGCTTCTCAGATGGCTATATCTCCCCATATAGGTAATTTTTCTGCATCAATACAACAACAGATTGATTAAGCAGATGAAATATGTTTACAATACAGTATTATTTTGAAAGGGACCATCACTTCTTCAGATGCCAATGGGATGCTAATGACCTTTGTAAAACTTTTATTGATGTAATTCTTCACTATAAATTTGCACTTATTTTGTTTCTATCAGTCACAAGTTTCTTTGTGAGTCAATCATGCACAAAATCTTTCCCAGTTGTTAGAAATCAGTGTTTGGCTATTTTTCCATGTATATCCAAAATGGTGTTATGAAGTATGAACATTATTTGGTTAACTTTGTTCTGGATCTTTTTTTATTATGTTTGTTTTCTCTTGGTGTTCATATCATCACCCAATTTAGTATCATTTGTGATTTGAATTAATGTGCTGTGTACCTCTCTGTCCAGGCTAAAAATAAAAGTATTAACATTCTTCTGGGATACTTGAAACTGAATGCAATTTAATACCAATAAACCAGGGCCATCCATGATGTTTTTCAGAAACGGATTGACAGAATATTTATACTTAGGGGACGTGCAGCAGCATATTGATCATAAAGGGAGACTTAAAATTTCCTAAAAAAAAAATCCCTTAAAGCCTTAACTTAATCTACAGTATAGCTGCAGTAAAGAAAGATAACAGTATGGTGGCTGATTTTTTTTTTTTTTTAAAGCACTTACATTGAAAAGGAAATGACTACAGGAGATAATCTTCTATTTTATCACTGTGAAACTTTAGAGACAGTAATGAGCATAACAAGTGTGAAATATGCTTAATGTATTAACATGAGAAGTACTGCAGAGTGCAAATTTCCATTTAGAATTTCTACAATTTAAAAGATAAACTGTATCCCCACTACAGCTGTATTCCTTAGAATTTCTGATTTTATTACTCTACACATGGATAGACAGAGAGACTTTGAGTTTCAACAAGAATGCCCCGTATGTACTTCTACATTCAGAGAAGCTTATGAGATCTTAGAAATGGCTCCCCCAAAAGGTATGAAATAAAGAACCTAAAGCAGCAACACCTATCCATATGGCTGGAAATTTCATGCCTGGCAACATTGCTTGCAACTGTGACATACTTTATATTCTGCCTGCAAAATGTTATTGCATTCATGGTTTTTATAGGTATTGCAGTAATATAAATTTTCACCATTTCATTCTTTCTTGGAGGCAATGAAGGGGAAAAAGGTTGGACTATACAGAACTAAGGAAGCATGGCCTTGATTCACTGCCCTTCTGAAACACATTTATCAGCTTTATATGGTCAACCATAGTATATTGAGCTTTAAGCACTGAAGCATTCTAAAGACACTGTTATATAATTTAAGATACTTTGCAAAACAAAAATCCTTACTTTCTCTGGACATATGAACATATATATATATGAATTCAGTATTGTTTTGATGTTCATAGGCTTTTATGTTGTGTCCTTTTCCTGTAAGGATTTAGAAATCCTTTTCTCCTGTAAGTCTCTGCCTATTGCCACCTGCATTTTCCCTATTTCACTAGTTTAATCATAGTGCATAGTCCATAGCGCAAACTATGGACTATAATTCATGTGTTTCTGTGTATTTCTGTACTTTTTTCTTAATGTGGAAAATGTTGGTAAAATCTGTTTCTAAAACTCTATCCTCCCTCTTATCTGCTTTATAATAAACAATTCCAAGGGATATAGAATAAATAATAGAATAATATAGAATAATAGAATAGAAGAAGAATAATAGTAGAAGACTGCCTTAATTATTTACAAAATCAGGGTTGCTGTTTCATCTAAAAGCATGAAAGCATATAGAATTAGCTAAGCCAATGACTAGAGTATCCAAGACTTGAAGGCAATGGACATTTCCTCTTAGCCCTTCTGAAGGAAATCAGGACAATTCTGAGGGGGCTTATTGTACTTACCATGAGGTAAAGTATATACAGACTAGGCTATCTGTAAAGAAAAGAGAAAAGCATGACTTTATGAATAATTTACCTTCCTTCTTAGAAATATTTGTCATTATCTAAAGAGATTATTTGCAGAACGAATCTTCAGGTCCCAGGGCCTCTAGAAAACATCCAATAAGCTTGACTGAATAAGAACAATATTACAAATCATATTTTAAACTATTAGAAAAAGACTACCTGTTTAAAGTAATTAAGATAATTTCAAGAATCCAATAAACTGTTAGCGAATTATGAATGGGGAAATGTATGGAAATTGAGATATTTCCTCCATCTGACATGATAAAGTTTTGCAACTTATTGGATAGTTTGTTGATCAGAAAAGCTTGCAAGCCTCAAAAGAATCAGGAATAGCAAATAAAATTAAATAGTGTTTCTATAGTTCTTCTTGCTACAAAGCTACTTTACCTTCAATATAAAAGTAGAACAGGTGTCGTACAAGAAAGAACTGGACAAGAAGTTCATCTCCTATATATACTAAACACTTTGGTTAAATTTTCTCTGTGCTTAAAGAAATAGCCAATTTGTTTTAGATAAATTTAGATTATTTTCAACTTTTGAAACATTCAAATTATTTTGAATGCTATTTAAAGAACTATGTTTATCAGAATTCTGGTTCACTCATAAATACTCCCCAACTCCTATACTCAGTGCCCCACTGTCTTTGCTATGAGCTCCTAGAAACACATACACATATTCATAGATACACACACAGAGAAAAGCACAGAAATATATATTCCAAAGCACACCCATACATTTCAGTAGTCTCTAGCACCCGACATATTTAGGCATCCTACGTTAATCTAAAGCGACTGAATTAACCATTACCAACAACATAGTGATTTCAAAATTTGAGATGGTTTTGAAATCTTTCATAATAATGTTTTTCTTCCAGTTACTGAATTGTAAAGATTTAATGAAGGAAAAAAATCTTTGTCCGAAGACAGTGGGAAAATGGAAATGTTTCTGCTTGCTTTTATGATGGTTCATTTTGTGTCAACTTGACTGGGAGAGCGGATACCCAGATATTTCATCAAATGTTTTCCTGGGAGTGTTTGTGTCGGTGTTTGGCAGGAGCTTAACATTGGAATCGGTAGACTGAGTAAAGCATATTGCTGTTTCTAATGTGGTGGCCCTCAGCCAATCAATTGAAGGTATGAATATAAAGCTGACCCTCTGGAGAATAAGAAGAAAGCCTCTCTCTGCCTTTTTTAAAAAATTTATTTTTAATTCTTTTTTAGACAGGTCCTACTTAGATTCCTGGACTGGCATGCAGTGGCACGATCTCAGCTCACTGCAACCTTGACTTCCTGGGCTCATGCAATC
This sequence comes from Theropithecus gelada, assembly GCF_003255815.1. Taxonomy (NCBI): domain Eukaryota; kingdom Metazoa; phylum Chordata; class Mammalia; order Primates; family Cercopithecidae; genus Theropithecus; species Theropithecus gelada. The sequence continues at coordinate 21,328,069 of NC_037686.1, read as the reverse complement.
CTCCCACCTCTACCTCCTGAAGAGCTGGGACCACAGGCATGTCATGTACCATCACACCTGGCTGACTTAAATTTTTTTGTTGAGACAATGTCTACACTATGGTGTCTAGTCTGGTCTTGAACTCCTGACCTCAAGCGATACTCCTGACTCAGCCTCCCAGAGTGCAGGGATTACAGGCATAAGGCACTGAACCCAGTTTCTGTCTCTCTTCAAGCTGGAACATTGGTCTTCTACCTTTGAACCCAGGCTTGGACTGGAACTTACAGCAGCAGCTCTTCTGCTTTTCAGACCTTTGGACTCAGACTTAACTCTACCACCAGCTCTCCTGGGTCTCCAGCTTGCTGACTGCAGATATTAGGCCTTCTCACTCTCCATAACTGTGTGAGACAATTTTTTATAATACATTTCTTTATCTCCTATTGGTTCTGTTTCTCTGGAGAATCCAGATTAATACAGGCTTATTCCATAGGAAACAGCTATAAATCCTTTAAAATATTTGTTTAAAATTGTGATAAGCAAATAATTGCTTTACATTTAAATATAAATGATGTTTTCTATTCAAGTCCTGGTATCGTAATTTAGCTAAGCAGATAGAAGACTTACGGGTCAAAATAAGTTTGTAGATTATAGGAAAGGAAAATTGTAGGCACTATTTTTAAAGTTCATTTAAAAAATGTAAAATGATTACCAAAAAAATAAAAGAAAAGAAAAGGAAGATGCAAGAAAATATTTCAAATGGTCTCAAAGAAAGAGACAAGATTATCCTCAAGTTATCAATGTTTGACCACTGCCAGCAATGGCTATCTCTGCAGATTCAGGTGAATGCTACTTTTTCTAATCAGAAAAATATAGTTTGTGTAAGCACCAAAGAGTGAGTCAAATGCAACAATAGATCTTTGAACTGAAGTTTATACTCACAAATCAAAGGAAATATATATATATTTTTTAAGCAATGAATATCCCTATATGTCATAGAATGCAACAGTCAGAGACAGAGTAATGATCTGGAGAACCTACCAATTTGAACCAGAATGGAAAAAATGAATTTGTAATTAATATCAATATGTTAAGTATATGTATTTCTAATCAAAGCACAGAAACCCCCTCTTTATAACATGACAAATAAAATTTAAAATTATTTATAACATGATAAATAAAATTTTTAACATGATAAATGAAAGTTATCTTTATAACACAACAAATAAAATTTAAAATTCTACCAAAGTCCACCGTCACAATATTGTTGTTCACGGAACTGACCCCAGGTACAATTTGGAGCCACCTGGTATCAGTTGTCCATTATGGCTAATATACCAAAGCGAAACAGTATTCTGATTTCAGAGGATTTCTAGAATGTGGGAGGAATTTGAATAATTTCCATCTCACTGGTATTTGTTTTATAAACTCCATGGAGGTTTTTTTTTCAATTACGGTAAAATACACACAATGTAAAATTTGCCATCTGCATCATTTTTAAGTGTATAGTTTAGTGGTGTTAAGTGCATTAACATTTTTGTGCAGCCAATCTCCAGAATTATTTTTATTTCACAAAACTGAAATTCTATAACCATTAAACACAATCACCATTCTCCTTTCTATCTCTAATATTTGACTACTCTTAAGCATCTCATATAAGTGGAATCCTGCAGTATTTTTCCACTTACATGTAGAAAAATCTTTTTGTTACTGGTTTATTTTACCTAGCATAATGTTCTTAAGGTTGATCTATATTGTAGCATGTGTCACAATGTTCTTTCCTTTTAAGTCTGAATAGTATTACGTTGTATGTCTATATCACATTTTATTTTTCCATTAATCTGAAAATGGGCACTTGTGTTGCTTCCCTTTTGTGGCTATTGCTAATAAGACTGCAATGAACACAGGTACACAGATATCTCTTCACGAACATGCTTCCAATTATTTTGAAATACACAGAAGATTTGCTGGATTATATGGTATTTTTACTTCCATTGTTTTGAGGAATAAGGAGATCTTAGGTTAGAAAATCTATGGAACTGAGTGCATTCTGTTCTTTGTAATACATGTAACTGCTCTTTCTCTACCTGGCCTTACCGTCTTCTCTACACCCAGTATGGTGACTAAGTGGAAGATGAACAAGAATAGAGATAACCTAATCACATGTTACCTAAATCTATGTTCATACTGAGTTTTACAATACTATAAAATTTTGTGTCCTTCTTGATATATAAAGATGACACTGATAACCCCTTATCATTAAAATAGGCAATCAGAGTCCTCTAAGAGTATGTGGATTTATATTCATTCATGTATATCTCTCACCCAGTCTTTCTTATTGCTGTGGTATGAATAAGAAACCTATGCTATCTAAAGAATTGTAAATGTCAAAGATAGATAGAGATTATGTATTTTTATTGTATTATATATGTTATGTATAATGTTACAGTAAAATAATTATATATGATACAGAGAAATTATAAAGGATAATAAAAATGTTCTTTTTAAAAATTTTTATTTTCTTTTAAGTTCTGGGATACATATACAGGTTGTGCAGGTTAGTTACATAGGTAAATGCGTGACATGATTGTTTGCTGCACCTATCAATCTATCACTTAGTTATTAAGCCCACATGCATTAGCTATTTATCCTAATGCTCTCCCTCCCCTACCTCCCCTGACAGGCCCCAATGTGTGTTGTTCCCCTCCCTGTGTCCATGTGTTCTCATTGTTGAGCTCCCACTTATGAATGAGAACATGTGGTGTTTTCTGTTCCTGTGTTAGTTTGTTGAGGATAATGGCTTCCACCTCTTCCATGTCCCTGCAAAGGACATGGTCTCCTTTCTTTTTATGACTGCATAGTGGGAGTGAACAGACAACCTACAGAATGGGAGAGAAAATTTTTGCAATCTATCCTTCTGACAAAGGTCTAATATCCAGAGTCTACAAGAAACTTAAACAAATTTACAAGAAAAAACAAACAACCCTATTAAAAAGTAGGCAAAGATATTCCATGTTCACAAACAGACACTTCTCAAAAGAAGACATTTATGTGTCCAACAAACATATAAAATAAAAGCTCAACATCACTGATTATTAGAGAAATGTAAATCAAAATTACAATGACATACAATCTCACACCAGTCAGAATGGCGATTATTAAAAAGTCAAGAAATAACAGATGCTGGCGAGGCTGTGGAGAAATAGGAAAGCTTTTGCACTGTTCACGGGAATGTAAATTACTTTAATCATTGTGGAAGAAAGTGTGGTGATGCCTCAGAAACCTACAAACAGGAATACCAAAAGCATTCTTCTTTATTCCCTCTTTATAGGATGATACAGCTTACATCCTTCAAATATATGGGACTATATTGATATAAGTACCTAAGATACAAATAATTCTGGTTAGTCTAGCCAAAATGTTTATTCACTAACGCATGCATTTAGTAATTTAACAACTATTGAGCACCTACTATGTCTCAGACATCATGTTTTGTACTAGGAAGAACTAAACAAATAGCAGGGATGCCCTAACTTGACTCAATTATTTTTTAAATTGAACTTCTTAAACGTTTGTGTTTATGATTGAATCTAGGTGATGTGAATTAAGTATATTCAATATTTTAAATGTTTACATCACTTTCCAAAATTATTCCAGCAATAATTTTGGCATATTTAAGAATGATAGCCACTTGTTTCTTTTTATAATAAAGTAACCTGAACTGATCATTGTGGTAGAATGAAAAGGAAGATGTGTCTTTAGCATATTCTGCATGAGTCTAGATGAGCATTCAGAGAGGTAACAGTATTGACAAGATTTCTAAAGGTTCAAATAATAATATATTTTGTTAACTGATGCACAATATTGATAATCAACATTTTAAATATTGATAATAAATATTTAAATAATAAATAACATAATTAACACTTAAATATTGATAATTGGTATTAAGCACTTAACTGGTTGTCACAATGAAAGGATAGATGAATGTAAAAAGGAATTAATGACTGATATATGCAATGAGGAGAGAATATAAAATATAAAATATAAATATATTATATTTATAAAATATAAAATATAATTTCACCTTATTGATATCCCTAAGTATCATATGAGAATAATGGCATGCCAGGATTATTGGTTGGTGAGAAGAGAAAGTGGTTGAAATCTAGACATACTTAGAATAAAGAACATGTAGAAAAATAGAATACCTAGAAATAAACTTAACCAAAGAAGCTAAATATCTCTACAATGAAAACCACGTATCATTGATGAAAAAAATTGAAGAGGAAAGTTTAAAATAAAAAGATATTCTAGATTAATGGATTGAAAGAATAAATAATGTTAAAATGTTTACACTGTCCAAAGAAATCTATAGATTCAGTTAAATCTCTATCAAAATACCAATGACATCCTTCACAAAAATAATAATTCTAAAATATACTTGGAACCCCAAAAGATTCAGAATAGTCAAAGCCATCCTGAGCAAAAAAACACACAAAACAAAGCTGGAAGAATCACATTACCCGACTTTGAATTATACTGCAGAGCCATAGTAAACAAAACATCATAGTATTAGCATAAAAACAGACTCATAGACTGATAGAGCACAATAGAGAACTCCAAAATAAATCCACACATCTATAGTGAACTCATTGTTAACAAAGGTGTCAAGACTTTACATTGGGGAAGGGACTTCAATAAATGATGCTGGAGAAACTGAATATTTATATGCAGAAGTATGAAACTAGACCCATATCTCTCACTGTATACAAAAATCCAATTAAAATGGATTAAAGACTTAAATCTAAAACCTGAAACTATAAGAAAACATTGGGGAAACTCTCCAGGTCATTGGGTTGTGCAATGAATTGTTGAGTAAGACCTAAAGAGCATAGGCAACCAAAGCAAAAATGGATGAATGGGATCACATCAAGCTAAAAAGCCTCTGCACAGCAAAAAGAAAACATTTAACAAAGTTAAAAGAGACAACCCAAAGAATGGCAGAAAATATTCACAAGCTACCTATCTGACAACGGATTAATAACCAGAATATAAAATGACCTTAAACAACTCAATAGGAAAAAAAAATCAAATAACGCAATTAAAAAATGGGGAAAACATCTGAACAGTTATTTCTTAAAAGAAAATATACAAATGGCCAACAGGTATACAAAAAAATACTCAACATCATTAATCATCAGAGACATGCAGGTTAGAACTACAATGAGATATTATTTTACCCCAGTTAAAATGGCTTTTACTCAAAAGACAGACAATAATGAGTGCTGGCAAGGATGTGGTGAAAGGGGATCCCTTGTACACTGTTGGTGGGAACGTGAATTAGCACATCCACTATGGAGAACAGTACAAAAGTTCCTCAAAAAACTAAAAATAAAGCTGCCACATAATCCAGCAATCCTACTGCCAGGGTATATATTCAAAAGAAAGGAAATCAGTATATCGAAGAGATATCTGCAATTCCATGTTTATTGCAGCACTATTCACAATAGCCAAGATTTGGAATCAACTTAAGCGTCCATCAAAGGAAGAATGGATAAAGAAAATGTAGTACATATACACAATGAAATATTATTCAGTCATGACAAAGATTGAAATCCTGTCATTTGCAACAACATGAATATAACTAGAAAACATTATGCTAAATGAAATAAGCCAGGCATAGAAAGATAAACATCTCATGTTCTCACTAATATGTGCGAGCTAAAAATTAAAACAATTGATCTCATGGAAATAGAGAGTAGAATGATGGTTACCAGAAACTGGTAAGGGTAGTGGGGATGGAGGAACAAAGTAGGGATGGTTAATGGGGGCAAAAATACAGTTAGACAGAAAAATACTATTTAGTATTTGATAGCATAATAGGTGACTATGGTCAACAGTAACCGATTTTGTGATATAAAACAACTCAGAGTGAAATAATGTTCCTAACACAATGAAATGATAAATGCTTGAGATGGTGGCTATCCCAGTTAACCTGATTTGATTATTACACATTCTAGGCATGTATCAAAACATCACATGTACCCCATAAACATATACACCTATTACGAATTCATAACTAAAAATTAAAAAAAATAAAGAACACGTAGAGAGATTTAGGAAAACTATTTTTTTATGAGCCAATATGGGTAATAATGAGGTAGAGAGATATGGAACACCTACAGTATGAGGGCTAAGATAAAATCTGCAGTTTCATTTATTATTATTCAGTAAACATGTATTATTATTATGTAAACATGTATGTATTATTCAATAAACACATATTTAGTGTTTGTTATATGCCCAGCACAGTGGGGTAAAAAAAGATTACAAAATAATTTCTTTCACTGACACGTGAAAAGATTTATTTTGCATTCAACAAGTATTTGCTGTATACTTACTATGATGTGACAGGCTGTCATGGGGAATACTACAATGAATAAAAATCGATAAAATTCCCTGCCTCGTGGATTCTAGATTCTAATGGTGATGGGTTGTAGGGAGATGGTCTTTCTGGAGTAAAAGATTAAAACAAAGACAAGAAGAACAGAATGGGTAGGAGAAACAGAATTATGTGTATAATGGAACTATCCTGTATGTAAGTTTGAGTTCCATTAGGTTTCTATTAGGTGTCATTAAAGAGTATTGAGGACTACTTAAGGAATAATTGAATTTTCCAGAGGTAACTCAAAGTCATGGAAAATCTGAAACTCATCATGGAAATAAGAGTGAATTAGACATTCATTAAAAAAACAGATTCTTGTAAGTTGAATAGCACTTAAAAACTGGCTTGCATTCTATAAGCATAATATGAAACTAAAAGTACTTTAATGATTTATGTCTGTCAAAAATATCTAAGCCCTCTCATTCCAACATCTTCCCTAAGAAGCATGATCAGGTGACTCAGAAACCCAACCCTTCAATATGTGTTTCTCATCCCAGCTCTAACTGGTATGAAATTCTGACCTTTTAACACCTTTTCCTGTTCTCAGGAAAGAAAGAACATTGGCTAAAAACAAAAAATTCTAATAAATGCAAGATGGGTTGATTAGTCTGATTTTCATTTTATTAAAACATTTTATATTGAAGCCAAATACGGTTTTCTGTTTTATGTTTTCCACACTTACACTGACTCTAGAAATGAAGAGCTTTATCTCTTCTAGGAAAGACAAATTCTAATTTTGGCTACCTGCTTTTTTGTTAATTTCTTTGTTTTAAAATTCAATTGCATTGATCTTCAAAACTGAAACGCATTAGAAACCATAAAGGAAGATACTACAGATTCTCCCAACTTTCAAATCCCTAGATAGCTAAATGTTACTTTAATGTTAACCATAGTGTTTCTGAAATATTTCTGTAATATTTCAGTAATGGGATAGAAGCTGTCAAGGTCAAACAGCCTCAGAAGGGAGATGTGCAAAGAGAAAGCATTAGATCTGATAAGCACAGTTGTAGCTGCTCTAAGGAATCTTTTTACTAAAGTAATGTTCCAAATGATATTATATAGAACTGTGAGATCCTAGAAATCGCCATGTGTCAAGTACTCAGAGATGAAAGTGAGTTTTGGTTTCTGTTTCCTTTGTATATTAGCATATAAAACACCTGGCACCTTTCATTCCAAGTAAAGCATATATTTAATATACATAAAGCTCAATGAAAGTGTTTTTATCCCCTACAGAAAGATTGATTGGATTTTTTATGCACTGAACAGAACAATACGATTTGCAATATGCCTGGTGGTCTGTGGGAGCACTGGACTGAGCAAATGTTGGTGAGTGCACCCTCTTCCACCGTGGGCTTCCTACCTTTTTCCATTTTGCTCTAGCTGGGAGGTCATGTCGAATGACTGGGTATGTAACACCAGAAGCATGGCTTGGTCATTACTCTCTTTCCTCACCAGAAAACAGAATGTCTTATTTAGTAGCTCTTTCTCATATACAGTTGCTTAATATGTGGTCGAATTTCCGATCATGGGATAAATCTGGCACTTCCTTTCTCCTCACTACACTGTTATAAAAGGAACAAACAAACAGAAAAGAAAGCAAGCCTCTTAACAAAAAAAATTAATATAACCCTACTAACCACTTGCATTTGTATGGCATTCAGTTTTCTAAGAGTCTGTTATCTACATTTGTTTTGACTCCTCCCACTACCCCTCTAAAGTCTATTACTCTCATTTGGCATCTGAAAACTCTGAAGTGCAAAAAAAAAAAAAAAAAATCACATACCTGATGGCAATCAGATTAACAGTTATTACACCCAGGACCCAAATCAAAACACTCTTACTTTACATTCTGCAGTCTTTTCTCTGCAAGTAGGCAGTACCATAATACCAAACAGAAGCGGGTGAGTCAAAGCCTAGAAAATCTATGCAACGCCAGAGAAGAGTGAAACATCCCACTGCATTTTTTTTCTTTTTCAAAATAAATTGGATATAAGCTTAAAAATTGAGTTTTTTTAAACCGAACTTTAATTATCATCTCTGACAAAGTCTTTCTCCATATAGGTTTCTAGTTCATTTCTGTCTAGTTATGTCAATACTTTTATAATTTATTTTGTAGTTTTACAGTTACACTTACTATATCTTACAGTTATATGAATACTACCAAAGCAAAGAACTGTCAAGTCATGTTGCTTATCTTTTCCTTTGCTTACACTAGACTTGAAATAAATGCTCTTAAACTGACTCATTCATTAAAATATATTTGGAATCCAAAATAAGGTAATGTTAATATTATGTAATTGCTAAGTTCCTTGCCATGATTTATTAAGTCAATGTATATACCTTGATGCATCAAAATTCTATTTCAATGAATTTACTGGACTATAAAATGATTGTTTTGTTTTTCTCTGCCATTTAACCAACAATAATTTTTGCAGCCTTTTCCATGTAATTAAATGTATCTGTAAAGCATTAATGCCCTTTAAAAATTAAACATCCATAAAATTGTTGATTTGACAGTAATATAAATGTGAGATAGGAGTGTGCTTAGATAGTTTGAGATGCAAAGCCTCTTTTGGGAAATATTAATAATTTGCCTCTGTGAGATTTTTAACTCTTAACCAAATACGAGCTAATTATTCTAGTTGAAATGGCATTCAGAGACTTGTATTTTGGCATAGCATTTCAAAAATTCTTAAGAAAAATATTATTCCATATGATTGTTTGTAAGAGCAAACCTATCTCCAATTGAAAATAATCATTAACTTATTCCAAGTGGAATTTCAAATGTTAACAATTATTAATTTGAACGAAGTTAAATATCTCAAGTAAGATTAACACAAGGCTAAGCCAAAGGTTAGTATTATCACAGGAATCCGAATCACACAAGATTTCTTAATTCCCTAAAGAGTTTTGTTTGTTGGTTCTTTTTTCAGGAAAACCAAGATTCCTTCTATGGTAGAGGGGAATGGGCACATCAGTATGCTTTCACGTACATTCACCTGTATAATTACAGTTTATTAGACAAATTATTCCCCCCCAAAAATATCTGGTTGCAATTGAGTAGAATATTAAAATATTTACATGGTTTTTATTAATATAGTACATGAGGGAAGACATAGTGTTTTCATCACGCTGACTTGACTTTAGATACCAGTTCTGCCATATTTAGTTTTTTGATTGTAAGCAGACAATTTAAACTCTATTATAAAACTCTGCTTATCCTCACTTAAAATAAAAAATGTGGAAATAGCTGCCTCACAGATTTTACAGACTTTATGATGGTCTGATAAGATAGAGTATCCAAAGCATCTAATAGTTTCTAACATACAACAAATGCCTGATAAATAGTTGCTGTTATTTTGCATATTGTTATTACATGAATGTATCTAGAACACTTGCTTATAATGTCCAAATTTATTAAGCAATTACATGATTACCACACCCATTGGACAGATTATTTTTAGTCATTCATTTATTTAATAAGCATTTATTAAGTTTTTATTATATGTCAGCAAGGTACTGAGGATTCAGATGTAAATAAAACAAAATCTTTGCCTCAAGAAATTTGCGGTATTATTAGATCCATGAAAGCTCCTGTTTTTTGAAAATGTATTATATGAAAAGAATTACATTAAACATTTTGAAGACATTATATTATTTAATTATAGCTGTTGTCAAAATTAGTATTTGAACCTTCTGTTACACTCTGACTTTTAAGCCCGGATTCTCAATTGGTACAAAGCACTACTATGAAAAAGAAAACACATTTTGTCACAGGGAGAAAAGTGTAATAACTAATTTGCTTAGTAAAAAATATCTACTTTTATCCACTTTTTAGCAGCATATTAATTTTAGCAGACAAAAAAGTGGATTTTATTTCTTTAATTTTTTCTTTTAAAAATAAAATTTTGGTCAAAATAAATTATTAAGGTCATTCGTAAATCTCACTACCAATCAGAAAGCTCTGTGTTTCTCTTTATTTGAAATTATGATGACACACAAATTTGTGAAGTGTTCCACATTTTTAACTCAAGGACCAATTACCTGCTGATGAGTGCAACAAGCTAAAAGAAGAGATTTCCAAAATGAAGGAGCTCCTGGCTAGAAAAGACAGCGAAACGGGAGAAAACATTAGACAGGCAGCATCTTCTCTTCAGCAGGCATCATTGAAGCTCTTCGAAATGGCATACAAAAAGATGGCATCTGAGCGAGAAGGCTCTGGAAGTTCTGACACTGGAGAATGAAAGGAAGATCAAAAGGAGGAGAAACAGTAACAATAGCAGAAATTTTGAAGCCAAATTGGACAACATATGAAGCTTAGGAGCAAAGAGACTTCCTAAGCAGAAATAGGCAAACTTCAGTATTTTTACTGTGCTTTTGCAGTATTCTATATATAATTTCCTTAATTTGTAAATTTAGTGACCATTAGCTAGTGATCATTTTATGGAAAGTGATTCTAACAGTATAAAGTTCACAATGTTCTATGTCCCTGGCCTGTCATTTTTCAGCTGCACATAAAAGGAGTAGGAAGAATTAATTAATCATGATAAAGATTTAACTATTACATGCTGAAGTGGCCATATTTTCAAGGGGTGAAACCATTTTGCACACAACAGTGAAGGTAGTCAGCCATAGACTTGGAATGAGATCACATATGGGGATGAGATCGTTCCCCAGTTAGCCTAGTACTGCTGTACTGGCCTGTGTGTACATGGGGTCCTTCAACTGAGGCCTTGCAAGGCAAGCTGCCATGTTTGTAGATGGGGCAGAGGAAGCTAGAACAATGGAAAACTAAGCTATGTGTGTTAGGTACAGCTATTAAAACAAGGTAGGAATGAGGCTAGGCCCACTTCCCTAAGGCAAGCTTTTCTAGCTACCTTCTGCCCTGTGTCTGGCACCTACATCCTTGATGATTGTTCTCTTTTATCCATTCTGCGTTTTTGTTTAAGATATGAAAAGCATCTTAAAAAATTATGATTATTCTAAATGTTCATTGGGAAGGTAGAAAATGTCAATGATTTCACATTTAGAACTTTTGATCACCTTGGGGATTCTCAGTCATTATTGACATTTTATTTGTTAGTTTTGATCCACCAAAGATCCACTTAGTCAATGCTGAATGATAAATTCTTAATGAAACTGTTTTTGATATAAACAAAGTGTTTAAGAAATAGAAGCATTTTTCAAGCTAACTGATCTGCTTCAAATTTCTACGTAATAGATTTATTGTCAATAAAAAAGAGCCCCCTTTTGAATGTTCTTATTATCACCCATGAAAATGTATTCGATACTTTGGAAAATCTACTGTACCAAATACATTCAATAAGCTTTCCTAATTTCTACCAATAATATTAATTTATATTTTCCTATTTATGACCCTACTAGGAGAAATCTATCGTATTCTTAAATTTGTTTTATTGTTCTATAGATTTCAAACATTTCATTGAAGGAGATCAAGACAATTAAATACTGATCAAGAGTCCACCTAAACTTGCAAGTATATTCAAATAGTTCATAGATTTGACATTTAAAAATTACTGTAAACTGGGTAATTACTGTAAAAGGCTTAAAACAATGAATGTGTATGCAACCAGGGTTTTGGATGATAGATGTCTGAAATCAACTTGGCAGAAGGGCCATGTTCCTTCTGAAAGCTCTACAGGGTAACCTTTACTACATGCTTCTTCCAGCTTCTGGTAGACCCAGGAGTTCCTTGGCTTGTGGCAACTTTACTCTGTTTTCTGCATCTTCACATCATTTTGTTTGTCTCTGTGTCCACTCTCCTTCTTATAAGGGGTCAGAGTCATTACCTTGGGGTACATGCTAAATCTAGTGTATCATTCATACTAATTACATCTACACATACTATTTTAAAATAAGTTCACATTTCTGAAGTTCTAAGTTGATATGACTTTTGGAGGGATACTATGCAACCCATTTGAATTCATAATTAGTAATTTATTAGAAATGGCAGAAGTTCTCTATTGAAAATGCAGTCATTGACATGCATTTATTAAGATAACAAACTTATTAAATGGGGCATACATAATGTAGAATCTATATTTAAGTAAAGGATACCTTGAAATGTATTCTGTAGGTTTATTACTACATGTAATAGATAAAATAGGTATGAAGTCCTAAATTCATGGATACATTTATAGTCTAATAGTCTAGTAAAGAATCTAAGCATCTAAGACCTAATTACACAAAATTATTAATTATAAATGTAATAAGTGGAACAAGACAGAAGGACAAGTACAATGAACGCATATATGAAGTTCATTCTATCGGGTAGACTTGACTCAGTCTTAGAAATTGGATTCCTTGAGAGAGTAATATCTAAATTGAGATTAAAGATGACAGAATTAACTAATTGAAGAGAGGTTTTCTATGCTTTTATTATATTTTCTGAACAATCTGTAGTAAAAAATCAGTAATTCCAGTTTTCTGAGAAGCATGTTAATTATACCTTTTTCATTTATTCACTCTCACAGTATAACGTAATATCCGCAAAGGAGAAACAGATGTATTATCCTGTGAGTAAATCCAGCAAACTCACTTTTGCATTACATTTTAGTATTCAGATGCAGCTGAACAGAAACAGTGGGAAGTTTCAAGGTTAGAAAATCCCTAATTTGACCTATTAATTCTAGACTTCTAAACTCTTCTGAAAAATCGTATTTTGTAAAGGTGGACTTATGAGTAGAACTCATCCAGTGTAGCACTAAACTATAGCTCCTGGTAAAATTCAAAACACTCTCATTTGTACAGAAAAAAGTGTAAATACTATATTGTCCTAACATCGTTGTCTGTAATCTACTCTGCATAATGGAGCTGCCCCTGAATTAAATATATACAAATATATATATAATTAAATGAATATATATTATATCTATATCTTCAGTAAAGCTTTTGTCACTTATAATGTACAGTAGAACTCCTAGAAGATTACTGCATCTGCATTTTCTTCTGTTTCCTTGAATACCTTTGGTAATTCTCGGAAAATGGGGATATCCTGAAATTTAACAGAATCTCTACAAGGCTGTTCCCAAGCTTTTTTTTTTTTTTTTTTTTTTTTTTTAAAAGGACTAAATTGAAAATCATATTGACCATAACATCCAGGTTAAATAACCATATTATAAATAAGTCAAAATTTCTAAGTAAAATTGTCCCATGTGGAAACATGTCTATTTCCTGATAATATAGTTGATCGCTTTCTATGAATCCCTTCTTCAGAATATGCTAGGAACCCAGAGAGAAAAGAGGGAATTTCATAAATAAGCCTCTGTAATAAACAAGCAAGTCCATAAGAGACAAAGAAGCTTAAAAGAGCAAGGTGACAATTTAATTTAATTCAATTTAATTTAATTTAATCTAATTTAATCAAATCTAATCATATTCATCTTTACTGTATCAAATAAGACTATCCTTTACCTAGAGACAGTTTGTACCTTTTTTTGGCCTCTTATCAATTAAATAGTCAATTGAAGCCCTGATTCCACTATGATTCAATCATAACACTTGATTAAAAAGACTCCAGAAAACTCCTTGTTGATTTAGGAGAGTTTTGCATACATCAGGCGGGAAATGCATGTCATTGAATGCATGATGATAGTGCTATCTTTCTACTTTCAGTATTGAAAACCAATTCAAAAAAGACACTTGATTATATCCTCCACAGTTCTTAACTGGAAAAATTTTACTCCTTTATTTTAGAGTATAACTCATTTGCCTGGAAATGAGTGTATGTTTGCTATATATATATCCTTATCAGAAGTATCTAAAAACCAAACTTTTTACCTGCAGATTGCAAAATTCATTTAAATTCTGAACACCAGATATACATTTGTAAGCTTGGCTCTAGAGGTACGTGAGTAAATTTGTCCTTTCTCCTAGAGCCAACTGTAACCTAGACAAAACAATTATGCAGAACATTTCCATACAATGTTAAAATTGCTATAAAAACATCTGATAATTTACCAGTTTCTCACTCTGTGCCTAGAACTTTTCTGAAATTTCTTTATGTACCAACTCATTTAATCCTAACAATAAACCTATGAGCTATATCTTGTCACTGCAGAAAGAGTTACATGACAAATTTAAGTCATTTTCCAAATGTCGCAAAACTAAAAAGTGGGAAAACACAAGCTGTTTTGTGCTTTAGACAAATCACTAATTAATATGTTCATAAATTGGTGGATATAAAAAAGTATTGTTTCTTCTATCTTCATTGTATATTCTCACTCCTTCCATCTTCTAAAAGATCTTGCTAGGCATTCTTTGTTTCTTTCACATAAAACTTCTTTTAATTGCATTCTTTCCATTAATATTTAAATATGCTCAAATCTCCTACCTTACAACAAACAATAGTAAATATAAGAATACATTAATGCCCTACCTCAGAATTTATTTTTCTTTAGTACAATCTCTTTCAAGGAAATTTTACATTATTATAGGGCTTCCATTATCATTATACAACAATAACTCCAAATTTATACCTTCAGTCCTTAACTCTTCACACCATGCTGCCACCATTCCTCACCTCCTAGGCCTCCTACTACATTCATTCTGTAAGCCAAAAGGCTGGAAGTCACCCGACCTTACAAACTTCTCTTCCATTCCCTCACAATGTCCTATAACTTCTACCTTCTAATTCTCAAGTA
Source organism: Theropithecus gelada (assembly GCF_003255815.1). Classification (NCBI taxonomy): domain Eukaryota; kingdom Metazoa; phylum Chordata; class Mammalia; order Primates; family Cercopithecidae; genus Theropithecus; species Theropithecus gelada. The sequence continues at coordinate 21,312,982 of NC_037686.1, read as the reverse complement.
TATCAACTTATATCACATGACCTTAGATCAAGTTATAATTTTTTTTCTAACTGAAAAGAAATGTTCTAAAAAAATCCCTTCTTACATTTTTGCTGTGCTATAATTTATTCTCCACTCTGTAACCAGGGTGATTATTTCAAAAGAGATATATAATAAGGACATTTTCCCAAAGAAATCTCTTTCAATAGCTTCAAATGTTTCCTGTGATAAAAGTCCTTAGCCTGACCACAAAGATTTGAGTGGTCTGGTGCTTTACCACTGCCTGACCGCACTGTAGGAGGCTGGCCTGTCCATCTCTGCATGTCAGTCTCAACTCCCTTCCTCAGTTCCTTGCTCCTTCATATTAGAAACTATGGACCTGCTTCTCTCTCTATGCAGAATTTTCCCATATCGCACCCCAATTTCAACTTTGAATTGAGTTTCATTTCCTCAGAGAAACCATAACCTGAGCCCTCAGAGTAAATTAGATCCCTTTAACATCGTTTAGAAAGCCTATCTATGTTTCTTTTTATAATCCTGATCAGTTCTTTTGACACATTGGTATTTACGATTATTAGTGTGTGTCTCCTTAACTAGAAATGAAACTCTGTGAAGATAGCTAAAATATCTTTTTTTTAAAATGCCCATATCCCTATCATTTGACATGTAAATTGCACTTGGTAGATGCTTGATACATATTTGCTGTATAAATGAATAGAAAAAAAATGAAGTTAAAGGTTTTTGCTTTCCAGTGCTTTGATGGATTTTCCATCAAAAATCTTACATATTATCAGTTTTCTTTCAGTTTAAAATAACTTTTTAGGAAGAATTGCTATTTCTTTAGCTAAATGTTAACTTGGGCGGGGGGGTCTTAGAAAAGAAAGCTGTTCTAAAGTGTAAAATAGAACTCAAAAAAACTGAAGATAATTTTTCAAGGAATTTAGTCTATTATGCCTCCACGTTCTTGGCTTGAGAACAAAATTATTCTTACCTAAAACTCACTGGCACTAGGATTTAATGGGCATAACACATGTGACAGTCCTTCTCAGGAAATGAACACAAAGAAAATGAAAAAGAGTGATTGACAGAAACATAAATACAATAGAGCAGAGAATAAACTGGGAAAGCACATGTCTGGATTACTATCTGACACTAAAAGCTATTAAAGGTGACAATAGCTTCGTCATTTTCTACACTGTCTTTTATGCAAAACATACTCAAAGTGACCTAGAGTGACCTCTGGCCAAATGGCACAGCTTGGGGGTTTTCAGCGTGTGTTGGATTGACATTATATTTTATTCATTTTTGCACTGACAATGGCAGAAGTATCTAATAATATAAAGACCAGAGAATGTGCCTGTATGATATTCAGGTCACTTCTTCCAGGTCCTTTCTATTCCAGACAACTGTGATGTTGCCTGTGCAAAAGTAGGAATTGAGGACGAGAGGTGAGGTGATGAAGGAGGAGCTTCAACACTTTTCTAGAACCAACTTCTTAGGCCTATGTTAAGTAAAAAGTCAATCAATAATCATCATGCAGGAAATGAATATGGCTATTGCATTAGTCTGTTTTCACACTGTTGATAAAGACATACCGGAAACTAGGAAGAAAAAGAGGTTTAATTGGACTTATAGTTCCAATGGCTAGGGAGGCCTCAGAATCATGGTGGGAGGTAAAATGCATGTCTTACATGGTGGTGGCAAGAGAAAAATGAGGAGGAAGCAAAAGCAGAAAGCCCTGATTAACCCATCTGATTTTGTGAGGCCTGTTCACTATCGGGAGAATAACACAGGAAGGACCAGCCCCCATGATTCAGTTACCCCCTCCTAGGTCCCTCCCATAACACATGGGAATGCTGGGAGATACTATTCAGGTTGAGATTTGAATGGGGACACAGTCAAACCATGTCAATTATATAATACTTTTTGAACAATAGGTCATCCAGTCAAAGAAATTGAACACAAAGGAAAAGAGAACACGCAATTAAAATACTTTCTACAGTACAGTCTTTCTCCTCCAACTCTATATTTTTCTTTAAGGTTTTTGGCTATAAATCCTGACCTTCCTGTTTGCAATGTGAAGTCAAGTTGCCCCAGCGATGGAGCTCTGCCAGTTATGGGACTTTCAATCCTGTTCATGCTGTTGTGCTTTCTTTTACTACTAATAATGCTAGGGCTTGTCCATTTTCAGAAGGAGATAAATGCACACAATTATTCAAAATTAGTGCTTTCTATAATGCCACATAGCTTTGAGGAACCAACGGTCAGAGTCATATAAAGCTTTAATATAAATATATCCTCAGGGCTAAAAATTGACTAAAACTATTACAGACTTTTAGACCTACCTTCTTCCCAGCCATAAGACAGGAAGAATTCAAATGACTATAAGAAACGGCTGACCCCACAGTCATTGCTTTCTAAAGATGGAAAATCAAGGTCATTTTTGGAGTTTTCTGGTTCTTTATCACAATAGTTTTTACCCTGGCCAACATGGTGCAACCCTGTGTCTACTAAAAAAAAAAAATACAAAAATTAGCCAGACATGATGGCGGTCACCTGTAATCCCAGCTACTTGGGAGGCTGAGGCAGGAGAATCACTTGAACCCGAGAGGTTCCATATGTTATTAAAAGTGTTCCTACCTACTTAATGCAAATAAGAAAATATAAAATGAGAATTAAATGCATCTAAATAAATTAGGTTAAAATGATGGAAACACTCTTATTAAAAGTTCACTGTATAAGCAGGAACACCTGGAATGGGAAATGTAGTTTGAGTCACAGGGTATTACTATGTCATAGGCATAGTCAATAATACCTAAGTGGTATTACTAGTCAGAGGAAAGTAAGGAAAAAAGTGTTTCTGGCCATTTCAATTAAGCATAAAAGCTGCTGAATATATAAAGTGCAAAAACACTCTAGCAGCTGAAACAGAGAATAACTAAACAAGAGAATGACCTAATCTCTATTGTGAATGCATTACCAATGTGATTTGCAGAAGGTTAGAGAAACAAAGGGATACACAAAGTGGGAACAATGCCTGTGGGATCAGCAGAAAAAATCAATAACAATTTGGTGTGTGTACTATGGGAGAAAACATCTCTCCGTTGTGTTATTAAAATGGGAATAGGTTAAACTGGAGACCCAGGACTTTGTTTAGGTGTGATGGATGGCATGCTCTCAGTAAGTTTATTTAGTTTCTAAGATTAAACTCGTCTGCAGTTCTTGGGAAGAGAGAATGGAGTGGTTGAGCTTTTATGGAGTTCTTAAGACTTCCTTTTGGGCCGGGCGCGGTGGCTCAAGCCTGTAATCCCAGCACTTTGGGAGGCCGAGGCGGGTGGATCACGAGGTCAGGAGATCGAGACCATCCTGGCTAACATGGTGAAACCCTGTCTCTACTAAAAATACAAAAAACTAGCCGGGCGTGGTGGCGGGCGCCTGTAGTCCCAGCTACTCGGAGGCTGAGGCGGGAGAATGGCGTGAACCCGGGAGGTGGAGCTTGCAGTGAGCCGAGATGGCACCACTGCACTCCAGCCTGGGCGACAGAGCGGGACTCCGTCTCAAAAAAAAAAAAAAAAAAAAAAGACTTCCTTTTTTAGGGCAGTTTTTTTCTTAAATACTTACTGTAATATTATCAAATATGAAATCTAATTTAAAAACACACATTTGACTTATGACAGTAAAAATTAACATAGAACAGTTCATGTGCATTAAGATTTGAAAAAATGAATCCGTAGCCCTCACAAAAGCAGATGGCTACATTATATTCACTGTGTCACAGGAATGGGGTGCTAGATTGTCAAAACAATAAGACAAATCAATATAATTAATTGGATGTCATAGTGAAACAAGAAAGTAAAACAATCAGCATCTTAAATAGAATAAATCAGGTGGGATACAGTTCCAGAGCCATTGAGAGGAAATATATTATGATTCCTTGTCATCTATAAATAGCCAGACAAAAGAGAATGGGAAGCACGGAAAACATTTTATATTTCCACTCTAGCCTGGTTTTCACCCTTTATATCAGGACATTCAAATGGGTATTTACGTATAATCACCTTATTGTACTGTGAGAAGACAGTAGTATTATATAAACCGGTAAATTCTTGTTTTCTTCAAAAACCCCACTGTCATATAATTTTTGTATATATTGTAAGTCGAGCACAAGATAAGTTGGTTTTCCATAAATAATTCAGTTTTATTAATTCATCTGTATAAAAGACAGTAAATTACCTAACATGTACAAGTTAATATGATGGAACACCTTTATATTATTTAACATTCACTTTCTAATTTATTGCCACAAAATGCATGCTGAAAATAAAACACGGTCCTGTACAAAGCAATGTCACTGTAACATAAGCATTTCCATAGAGGTATCGACATGTTATTGAAAAACAAATAATAGAGGAGGCTTTGTTTTCAAGACTGGGGTAAAATCTTGTATCTTGAGTTTGTTCATTTAATTTTTTTACTAAGTTTATTTATTCAGTAAAGTTATATTTATTGGAATACTACTCTGTACTAAACATAGTATTCAGCCTGTACTTGAAGTTCAGGAAAGATGTCTTGGTTGGGAATACAGATTTCAAAGTTATCAGCCTATAGATTCTAATTGAAAGCATGGGAAAAGATAGGGTGATCTAGAAAGAGTAGGCAGAATAAGGGTAAAGAAGCAGTTTAATAGTGAAACATTGTAGAACACTTACATTTTGGGGTCTAGAAAAAGAAGATTCCATAGCTGTTATGAGAAATGACAAGAAGGTGGAAAATAAGTAGAATGATTGCTATGAGAACTGAGTATCCAGCGAGTATGAACAAAACAATTTGTGGAAGCATCAGTCTGTAAGGCTGCATGATTTTCTCTAGCAACTTTTAGCATTATGAGGAGTGGAGGTAGATGGCTTGATTGAGCAAATTATATGGGTTTTTATAATGCTTTTGCCAAAAACCAAATAAATGAGGAAGAAAAAACAATCCAAACAATCAAATCAAACATAGAAACTGAAAATAAAATGTTGATATGATTCACCACTGATGCTGGAGTCCATAGGAAATAAATGGAAACAATGGGAATAGGAGAAAAGCGAGTGAGAAATTGAATCTCCAAAGACATGATAAAGATAAAATACTATATAGTAAAAGTAATGAAGTAAAAAGCCGGAATGAATGGACACTGTGATTAGCAATTAGTATTTGGAACTTATTTTCTTAGAGGTAATAAAATTATAAGTGATGATAAAATCCAGATTGTGGTCATGAGAAAGGGTGTCTAAAGTAGAGTGGAAGTTGAAAGAACTGGGATCCAAGAAGTCAAACATTTGTGAAAACAAGGTGCCTAGTGGGCTAGCCACATATTCTTTACAGTCGTTACGGAGGCTGTTAGCATTTGGAATAAAAGCAAATACTTTCAGCCATGTCCCAAAGGGCGGCAGCAGAAAACAGTATAAGAGGATAATAAGTAAAAGCAACACTTCAAAAACAGGAGAGCTTTCCCAGGAGTTCAACAGCAATGATCAGGAATTAGCAGTGAGAATTTCAAAAAATGCAGATTCCATCTATGTAAATAAAATGTGCACACCAGTTTGAAAATAAAATGTGCACACCAAACTGTGCACACCAGTTTGTCCTCCACTGTAAATGGAGTGGAAATGAATGAAGGTTATCCTCTACAGGACAAACTGGCGTGGGTAGGACAGTATCAGATTGCGGTTGAGTACAAATGCTGGCAAACATATTTGAATGAAAATTTAAGCATGTAGTTAAAGGACTGGTCTGACATGAAAAAGTGATCAGTGGGGAGGAAATGCAGAGTAAGTTAGGGATAAGACATATGTGGAAAGTTGGCCAACTTACCTAAATTTTACATGTAGCTAAGAATGGCATATTTGATGGATGAATAGCATTGTTGATAAGTTGTAGCAACAATTAGGCTTTAAAAGATAGCAAAGTCCAAACAGTGAAATTTAATTGACTACATATATAAGTATTTATATTAGCACTGAAAAATTTGGAGAGAAATTAAACACTTTGCTCAACTATAATCAGATTTATTATAATCTGTATAATTATAATTAGTATAATCAGGTTTTGGTTTAAAATGTTTTTCCAACCTCAGTGAGAATAGACTGGGGGCAAATTATACTTGAGGATGGGAGAACAATTAGGATGTTATCGTAGCCAACCAAAGGAGGAATGATGATAGACATATTTACCATCTCTGAGTGGGATAAAGAAAAGTACATCAGTATAAGTACTTCAGGGTGATTACTTAACAGAGTTGTCATGTCAAACTCATCTGAGTAGTTGTCAAAAACAACAACAAAAAATGATGGTATGTGAAGAATACTAATATAAATGGCACCAATGCAAAGTTTGCTTTAAAGTAAGTTACATTGGTTTTATCTATATATCACCATTCTCAGCCACCTCAACTAAAATAAGTTACATTGGTTTTATCTATGTATCACCATTCTCAGCCACCTCAACTACCCTGCTGTGTCACAGTCTGGAAACCTAAAAACTGTTTTCCAGAATCCTTTGACCACAGAGCTCTAGATTATACTGCAACAGTGAAAGTAATGGTTTATAACATAAAGCCAGAAGGGAACAACAAGCATTTCCCTTCCCTTAGAGGTTTAAAGGAAGTGAGTGAAAAGGCTACATATCTGAAATCTCATCAGTTTCCTGGAAAACTCCTTTGATTCTCAAGCTTTGGCACTCCAAGAGTCTAAGATCATCAACAACAATTTCTTGGAATGCTTGCACTTCCTAATTGCATAAAATACAGGAGGGCCTGTCCCTGGCCTGTGCTCTACCAGCCATTTAGATATGTGTATCTAATTCCCTGTATTAAATATGTTACCACTGAGATATCTAGAGTGATTTCTGTGTCTTCCAACCAAACTTGACTGGTGTAGAATTTTGTAACATAAATGATTCCGAGGTGAGAAATAAATTGGTGATCTAACTGGTTTCACTTGAAAACAGTAATAACACCATCGCTAATATAAAAGGGATACTAGTATCCCCCAGCATGTCTGTAGTTGGCCAGGAAAGAAATGTTTCTTAAGGGTATGGCATTGGAAGACCACGATGGTTACTGATATAGAACTTAGTGGAAATAAGGCCTGTAAGTACTATAGGATGGCTACTTCTGACCATGGTTAACTTATGAATAAAGTTACAAATTTAAGACTTTAAAATTTTGACTCAAAATAAAGCTAAAAAAACAAATGTTTCTATTTGTGCTTCCAATGAATATCTACTCAATATTAAAAATAAGACAAAAGCTAGCCTTTTGGGGTCCAAAATTACAGTTAGTTGATATCCACAAATTCTGTAGAGCTATTATGTGACACTTAGAGCATAATTTGTGGCAAAAAAAAGTGATTTACAAATTTGGAATGGTGATAACTAGTGAATTCTGGTGATTCTGAATACTTGCAGCCTTTAAATTTCAGTCTTTCTTTCCTGTCAGCAGAATTATCCTTCTGAGATTAGCTTCTTCTCATTGGAAGATCCTGTGGTGAGATAATTACCTTTTAAATGGTTTCTGATTCTAATCAACACCCATCTCCACCAAATTTCAGAACCTATACACTCATAAACAAAAGTCAAATCCCAGTTTATTTAAAAAAAAAAACCAACAGATTTCCCTCCAATTTACTCTGTAAGTAGAGAGCTTATAAACTAAAATAATTGTAATAATTTTGCCAATTTATATCAAAAGAAAATTAGAGAATATGTGAAGAAATTGATTTTGAAGGAGTTACACCAGGCAAGAAGCAGCACAGCAATAAAATGCAGGGATGTTGATAAATAAGAGATACCACTTGTCCACAGTGTTAAAGTTTATCATGCTGATTGGATCAGGTATGGAAGATGTAACAAGTGCCCTGCCCATTTTTTGAGGAAACATACTTATCATCACAAAAATTCCAAATATGGGTCACGTCACACTGATGATGTTTTTGGTCATCTAAGGCTTGTCAAAATGTCCCTTTAAAAATAAATGACAACTTACTGCACTTACACCCTATGCCACTAAAAGAGAGACAAGACTCTTGTACTAGTCTGTTTTCACCCTGCTACAAAAAACTCTCTGAGACTGGGTAATTTATGAAGAAAAGAGGTTTAACTGACTCACAGCTCTTCAGGTTTAACAGGAAGCATGATAGGGAGACCTCAAGAAACTTACAGTCACGGCAGAAGGTGAAGGGGAAGCAAGGATCTTCTTCACATGGTATTAGGAGAGAGAGACTGAAGGGGGAAGTGCCACACACTTTTAAACCATCAGGTCTTGTGAGAACTCACTCACTATCACACGAATCATGTTCTGTTCTAACACTATAGAACCTTTTTAACCTTCAGTTAATACTTTTTGCTTGCTCTGCACTTATTTAAGTTCTTGGTTTAGACAAAGCCCAGGGGAATTCCACTCCCATGATCAAATCACCTCCCACCAGGCCCCTCCCTCCACATGAGGAGATTTGGGTGGGGACACAGAGCCAAACCATATCAACTCTTGTTGAGCCTCCTGGGATTCTGGAGCCAACACATTTCACACTTGAGCATGCATGCTACTTCTAACCATTTACCACAAAGCCCATAACCATCGAATTTGAGTGATGATCAGAGTATGTAAATATTCTGCAGACAGTAGAGACTTCAGCAAAAGATGCTCAGCCAATTGAAACTTGTCAAACAGAAGATGCAATGAGGCTCAAAGTATTTATCGTCAATCAAGATGCAATATTCAATCACCATTTGTTTGAAGAAAAGCCATCCTCTCATCCACAAACAACTATTTTCACTTTAACAAACAAACTCTTGGCTTGCTACGCTATTTGTACATATTAGCTAACATTATATTCTTCTCTTCTTCCCACATTATTTTATATGAGGCATTGTATAATACTTTTTACTTAGAGTTCTCATTTTTTCTTTAAGTTTCAGGATGTAAAGGCAGTTGGTTATTGAACTGGAAGTGTAATAATTAATAAATATTGCACAGAGATGGTTATAGAGTTTGATGAGAGTCTATATCTCTTCTTTTTAGGGGTGCATATATCTGCCCTTGTATAAGACTGTTAGACCCCCCAAAAAATGACAACAAATCTAACATTATGTTAAAAGGTGTCTTAGTCGGCTTGGGCTTTTATAATAAGATAGCATAAACTTTGTAACTCCCAATTGCCAACCTCTAAATACCATTATTTTGGGGATTAAATTTCAATATAGGAATTTTTGGGGGGCCCAAACATTCAGACCATAGCATAGCACTACCTGCTATTGCTTTTATCATTATTTTAAGGGTTTAGGTATAAAATAAATATTTCTTAAATGTCAGGAATCCAAGGATGAGAACTGAATCATATATGGTTTGTGGATATTTATTTATTTATTTATTTATTTATTTATTTATTTTTTGAGACGGAGTCTCGCTCTGTCGCCCAGGCTGGAGTGCAGTGGCGCGATCTCGGCTCACTGCAAGCTCTGCCTCCCGGGTTCCCGCCATTCTCCTGCCTCAGCCTCCCGAGTAGCTGGGACTACAGGCGCCGCCACTTCGCCCGGCTAGTTTTTTTCTATTTTTTAATAGAGACGGGGTTTCACCGTGTTAGCCAGGATGGTCTCGATCTCCTGACCTCGTGATCCGCCCGTCTCGGCCTCCCAAAGTGCTGGGATTACAGGCTTGAGCCACCGCGCCCGGCCCACGGTTTGTGGATATTTAACACCATCCCTATCATCAAAAACTCTCCTTGTATAGCACACATTAGAAATACTAAACACTACAATTTTTAGATCCTTGTCATCAAAATTTCAGTTTAGATTTTGATAATAATAGGCATTTGTATGAAATTACATAGGAAGAAAACAGAAGTAATTTTTTTTCTTCCAATAGTGGCTGATGTATGTGTAGCCAGACAATAGAGCAACTTTCAGAGGCACCCTGGGTATTTTCTTCCTATCACCTTGTTCAGTTCAGCAGAGAGCTGAGCTGATAGACAGACTGTACTTTCTCAATCCCTAAAGCCAGCGGTGGTTCCCTCTGACCTTTACTCACCCGGCCTTTCCAGTGGTTTTACAAGAATTTATTTTCCTATATTAAAGCTTATCTACCAAGATATTTAGATTCCCAACTAAATTCTTACTCACATAATGTAGTAATATGGAAGTAAAAAGGAAACACAAGTTAATCTTAACCAAGAAGGAAATAGGTGAATTTTAGCCTACAAATTGTGATACTTACTTCTGACCTAATATTTAATAATTATAATTTACTATTCTCATTCAATAAAAACACAGAACAAGTGTATCATATAGTCACATTTTTGTTTTTGCTAACTCCACATTTATTCTGAGATTAAATGAAATGCTATTAAGCCAGGTAGGCAAATAAGAAACAAACTGTTTTTGAGCAACTCTTGTAAACACTTTAAAACCATAATGGTCAGGCACCAAATAAGTGATATACAATAATTGTCACAAATCATTCACAACAAACTTTCTGAAACTCAGTTTTCTTATAAGTGAAATAAAAGTAAAATACCTCAGAGAGGGGTAGATAGAAATAAGTGAAAGAGTGTATGCTAACATTGTTAACAGTAATTTGTGGTTGAATTGTTAGTTACCATTTTTGTTACTACTATAGTGTTGATTTATAATACCTTTCCAAGATGTTAATCATTATTTAAACAGATATGTCTTATTTTCTAGTGATTACTACAAATCTGCCATAATTAAAAGAAAAATGAGGAAAACTTGTTTAGCAGTCTTTCTGAGAAGAGTCTGATTAAAGAAATTCTACTAGTTCTATTGTTGGCAAATAAGAGGTATTTGTATTGACAATGTATTTTGTATTTGTTTCGCACCAGTTAACAATCCAGCACAACCACTATGAGATGTCAATGATGGTTCCTCTGGTCTCATATTTTCTCCACCTGACTCTCACAAAGGCTGGCCAAATGGACCAGCCAAATATGACTGGACAGAAAACTAATTTTACTAAATGTACTCACATTACATTCATGACCACTCATCTCAAATGGGTCTTGGATGTTGCTGAACTTTCCTATTACATTTCTCTAATCTACTTATCCTCTTCATTGGCTTTCTACACTTTCTCCTCTCTTGAAATTTTGCCACCATCTCCTTTATTCTTGAAAGCTTAGATTCTATTTACCTTTAAAATAATAAAAATGAGTCTGCTGTGATAGCCTCGATTCTTAGCTACCTGTTTTTCACACTATCCGCAGTTGCAGCTTTAACACTGTTGGTGCAAGTATTGCCCTTCTTGTCCCTCCACCCCCAACCACTGAACTGGAAGCTCCTGGAGGCGTGAACCCTTTCTCACTGTGGCCACTCCAGCATTTAGCTCACAGCGTCTGCTCTCTGTGTAGGTAGGTGTTCAGTTAACATTTATTGAAAACAAACGACAAAAAAAGGAGCTTCAAGTCAGTACTTTAAAAGTTAAGAAAAGTCAGTTAAGAGGATAAATAGTAAAAAGAAAATTTAAAAAAGAAAACCCAAAAGAGTAAAAATAGAATCTGAGAATTCCCACTGGCTCTTACCACATCTGTACTTCTATGGGAGGCCCCCCTAATCTCTGTACCAAAACTATATCATTTGACCTCAGTGACTGGAATCCAGTAATTTTACTTTTAATTCTATAAAAGTTAATTTATCTTTCCTTATTGGATCACTCATATCCGTATGCAAAAATGCTTTTTTTCTTCCATGATTATAAAACACTTCCAATTCCAATTCAATCTAAAGTTAGCCACACCATTTCTTTAATCCTCAGTAAACTCTTGATGAGATTGACAATGCCAGCTATCTTCAAGTTCCCTCTTCTCATTCTGTGCTTCCAGTGTAGGTGCAGTGGCTCACGCCTATAAGCCAGGCACTTTGGGAGGCTGAAGCAGGAGGATCACTTGGGCCCACGAGTTTGAGACCAGTTTGGGCAACATGACAAAACCCCATCTCAACAACAACAACAACAAATATTAGTCAGGAGTGCAGTGGTGGCAAACACCCGCAGTCCCAGCTACTTGGGAGGCTGAGATGGAAGGATTACTTGAACCCAGGAGGCAGGGGTTTCAGTGAGCCGTGACCGTACCACTGCACTCCTGCAAGACTCTGTCTCAAAATAAATAAATAAATAAATAAAACTTTTTCCATGAATGTTCACCTTCAACCACTCCATCAAAAGGCATTTTGCCACATCACCAATATCTTCACTTTGTTAAATCCAAGGATTAATTTTCAGTTCTCATCAATTTAGATGTGCTTGGCCAGTCCTTCATTCTACAACCCATTACTTGGCTTCTAGGTCCTCTTCCTCCACCAGGTTTCTTCCTACCATATTCACCTTTTTTTTTTTTGTAGTTTCATTCTTATTTTGCTGACTTCTTAATATTAAACCTTAGTCTTAGACCCTGTATTAGTTTTCTAGAGCTGTTCTAATGTCTAACAAAGTACCACAAGCTAGGTTACTAAAACAACAGAAATTTATTATCTCACAGTTCAAGAAGCTAGAACCTCAAGATCAAGGTATTGGCTGGGTTTGTTCCTTCTGGAAACTGTGAAGGAAAATTGGTTTGCTGGCAATCTCTGCTGTTCCTAATCTCTACCTTCCTGTTCACACGGCATTCTCCCTGTATCATGTCTGTGTCCAGCTGTCCACTTTTTATAATTATACCAATCATATTGGACTATGACCCACCCTATCCCAGTATGACTTCACCTTGATTAATTACATCTACACTGAATCCATTTCTAATTAAAGTCACAGTCTGAAATACTAGGGGTTAATAGTTTAACATGTATTGGGGGGAACATAATTCAACACATAACAAACCATATCTCTTCCCTTCCCTAACACATGCCATTGTGTATCTCATCTGGATTTATAGTTTTATATTATGTCTATACACTGAAGGTGCCCAAATTTATGCTCTGGACTAGACTTCTTCCCTGAATTCCAGATTTGAATATTTTCTTTGTCCATTTGTGTTGCTATAAAGGAGTAGCTGAGACTGGGTAATTGATATATAAAATAAGTTTATTTGGCTCACAATTTTGCAAGCTGTACATGAAGCACAACGCCCATATGTGTGTCTGGTGAGGGCCTGAGGAAGCCTATAATCATGGTGGAAGGGAAGGGAGCCAGCATGTCACATGGTGAGAGAGGGAGCAAGAGAGTGAGGGAGGAAGTGCCAGGCTCTTTAAAACAACCAGAGGCTGGGTATGGTGGCTCACGCCTGTAACCTCAGCACTTTGGGAGGCCAAGGTGGGGGGAACACTTGAGGTCAGGAGTTCAATACCACCCTAGACAACATGATGAAACCCCATCACTACTAAAAATACAAAAATTAGCAGGTTGTAGTGGTGCATGCCTGTAACCCAAGCTACTCTGGAGCTGAGGCAGGAGAATCACTTGAAACTGGGAGGCGGAGGTTGCAGTGAGCTGAGATGGTGCCACTGCACTCCAGCCTGGGCAGCAAAGCGAGACTCCATCTCAAATAAATAAATAAATAAATAAATAAATTTTTAAAAATAGCCATGACTCCTGCGGGAAGGGTACCAAGCTACGACACAAACACCTCCCTCCAGGCTCCACTTTCAACACTGAGGATTACATTTCATCAAGAGATTTGGAGAAGAAAAACATCCAAATCATATGATATATCCAAATGTATCTTCAGTATTTCTACTTTGGTGTATAACTGAAATTCAAACAAGCAAACAGTTTTGTAAAATGAACTCTCATGTAATCCTAAGCATGGACAATTACATAAACGTAATAAACACCACAAATACGCCCTACACATCACTATACCCTCCCTCCCCTAGGGGTAACCAACAGTCTTTAACACCATTCATCGTTTGCTTTTTAAACTAAGCATACCTAAAAAATGTAGCTTAATATTGCTGTTTTTGAATTGTATCTAGATGAAATTATACATGATTTATTCTACTGTGCCTCAGTTCTTTTGTTCAAGATTGTACGTGTAAGATTTGTTCATGTTGTTACTTTTCATTGTGTTTTATTCATTGCTAGAATAGTGCTTCACAGAAAGAATATCTCATAATTTTTTATTCATAATATTATGGTAAACATTGGGGCTGTCTTCATTTCTTTTTTATTATAAACATTAATGTTACAGACATTTTTGAGCATGTATCTCTGTGCAAAAAAGCATGAATTTCTATGGGCTATATGCATAGGAATAGAATTACAGTGCCATAGGTATGTACATCTGTACATTCACTCAACACTACTGCTTTAATTTGGATATCTGAGCCTCCAAACCTCATGCTGAAATTCGATCTCCAATGTTGGAAGTGGGGTCTAATGGGGACAGATCCTTCATAAATGGTGATAATGTGTTCGTTCTCACTCTGTTAGTTTCCACAAGCTCTGGTTGTTAAAAAGAACCTAGCACCTCCCTCCCCTCACTGTCTTGTTTCCTTTCTCACCATGTGATCCCCTTCATGTTCTGTCACAAATGGAAGCTTCCTGAGGCCCTCATCAGAAGCAGATGTTGCCACCATGCTTCTTTTTTTGAGATGCAGTCTCCCTCTGTCACCCAGGCTGGAGTGCAGTGGCACTATCTCGGCTCCCTGCAACCTCTGCCTCCTGGGTTCAAGTGATTCTCTTGCCTCAGTCTCATGAGTAGCTGGGATTACAGGCACACACCACCACGCCTGGCTAATTTTTTATATTTTTAGTAGAGACTGGGTTTCACCATGTTAGCCAGGATGGTCTTGATCTCCTGACCTGGTGATCTGCCCCCCTCGGCCTCCCAAGCCACCATGCTTCTTGTACAGCCTGAGGAACTGTAGGACAAATAAACCTCTTTTCTTTATAAAGCCTCAAGTATTCCTTTACAGAAACACTAAATGAAATAAGACAACCACAAAATACTTTTCAAAGTTATTTTATTAAAATTTGGTCAAGAAAACTGAAGCCACTCTCTATATTCCACATATTAAAGGTTGATACCCTAAAAACTGCTTTTTTCGGTATCAACAGTAGAAGTAATGAGGAAACTAAAATATCTACTCAACCACCCACCCCCATCGAACCCTAATGATAAGTGAGTTCAGCAAAATCCAGGATATCAAATATCAACAAGACAAAACTTTTTAGCAAAATAACATAAGAAAAGACTTAAAACTTAACAATGAATAATGGAGGCATTAAATATTTGGTGGACAAAACGACTCCAGAAAAAAACCTTACCTTCAAGCAGAAAAAACTCAACAAAGCATGACCATGCAGTATGACATATTTATTGCATTAATGTCACTAAGAATGACCTGTCTCTTTCCATGACCTTTGATTTCTACCTTTGTGGTCACCTCCCATTCTGGCTCTGAGCTTAGCTGTGTGATGTTCTTTAACCAATCAGATGTTTAAAATATATTAGCAAAGGTTTGATAAAAAGTCTTGCATACATTTCTAATTGCTGTATCACCCTCTTGCTTCTGCTAGGAGAACAAGCTTGTGATACTGTAGAAGAAAGAGAGATCACCTGGGCAAATATAAGACATTTTATATGATCCATAATAGAATTGCTAACCTCCAGTCTGCCTGCCAGCTCCACAAAGACACAAGAGCAAACCCAGGTAAGATTACTTCAACCTGGCCCACATAGCAAAACTAAGTTGCTGACCCAGGGATGTGTTTTAAAGCACTAAGTTTTGAAATGGTTTGTTATATTGTATTCTTGTTGGAATAAAGGACTAATGCAATCACTATGAAAAAGAAATGCAAAATCTCAGAGAAGAGATTATGAAATAAAAGTAAGTTGTGGAACAGAAAGGCAGAAAATAAATTGGAAAAGAAGTAACAAAAATTATTTCATAAAAAAGACTTAATTGTGAGGTGCACAAAGAAGATTATATATGACAAAAAGCATAATAAGACAAATACAGAATAGCTATGAGAAAATAAAACAGGGATATAAACAAATTAAGAAGAGATCTAAAAAATGAAAGAGAGAAAATTATCGAAATGGTAGAAAGGTGTAGGATCTTAATACATATATATACACACACACACATATACATACTTAAAGTTCTGGAATCTAAAAAATAATAACTTAAAAATATTTTCAAATTGCTTTTATGTTTATGAGTTCCCTACATTTTCCAGGTGTGATTTTTTAAATTATTGAACTCTTTGATTATGAAGCTTTATATCGCTCATAAATCCTAGGGAAAATGTCATTTACTGCATCTATAAATACTGCCCTTACCTATTGATGCAGGGTTTTTTGCTCCTTAACTCAGCTAAATCTGAGTTCCTGTCTCACAACCAGGGAAAACTAGGCACACAGTCACATTGAAGGGTGAGGAGGACAGAATTTATTAAGTGAAAGGAAAGCTCTCAGCAAAGAGAGAGGTCCTGCATCCAGGTTACCACCTCACAATTGAAGTACCAGGACTTCCACACAGGAGCTGAAGAGCCAGGCTCCTCCCCAGCAAAAGACACAAATTCCTGGTGGCTACACTTGGTTCTCCCAGGGTGCATGTGGGCCCTTAGTCTGAACCACTCCACATGAATTTATTTCCCTTACTGTGCATGTGTTAAGGCACAGAATTGTTCACTGTGGGCATGCTTAGGCAAGCCCTCTGTGCAAATTGATCTGGGTGGGTGAGAGGCTCTCCAGGAACCCTTCCCTATCTGCCTAGGCATGTGGCTTTTGCCTGCCTCTATCATTATAACTTCTTTATTTCTGGAACTCATCTTGCATATGTGATAGACGTTCTCATTTTGTCCCTCATGACTTTTACGTTTCCCTTATATTTTCTATCTCTTTCTTCCCTGTACAGTAATTTCTTCATATATGCTTTCCACTCCACTGTTTTTTTGTTTTGTCTTGTTTCTTCAACTATTTCCAAAACTCTTTTAAAAATACTCATAGATTACTGGGAAATGACAGAGTAGGGAACTGCAAAAGGCCATCCACCACAGAAACAATGTCAAACTGGCCAAAACTTACCACGACTCAAAGGTTGAGAACAATTAAGTGAACTCTTAGTTAAGGAAGAGGTAATGAAACATGGTAGGAGAGAGTTCTGTGGCATTTTAACCTCCCCCTTTCTCATTACCTCTTTCAGTTTCATTGGTGGTTTTGAAGAGCACAGTCATGTTCCCTGATTGCAAAGGGAGCCCAGCAGACTTTGTTTTTAAAGAATTATGGTTGTCATCTTTGACTAGTCTGGGGCTTCCTGAAGGACTAACACAAAAAAAACTTGCCTTTATTTTGCATAGCTGGGAATTCTTTCATGGTGGACAATCAGCAATTGTGAGAACCTTCCTAGAAATCATTGAACAGCAAATGTACAAGCCATTGCCAACCTGGGGTAGAAGACAGCAGGTGAGTCAAACAGCACATATGCTGAAAGAAAGCTGGGGACAGTAAGATTTTGGGGAGTTCAGGCTTTGAAAATCTCCTGTGTATACTGGGGAATACAGGCTGCATGCACGCCCTGGGTGCAAACATGCTCAGAAAAGCCCCGAGAAATCATTTATTTCTGTATTTTTTCTTCTTTTTTGAAACAATTTTCACTAATTTTAAATGTCTGGATTAGTTGAGTTAAGTACATGTGGCCCTCTGTATCCACATGTTGCACATCCACAGATTCAATCAACCACAGATTGAAAATATTAGAGAAAAAACACAAAAATAGCAATCCACTACTCAGAAGGCTGAGGCATCAGGATTCACTTGAACCCAGAAGTCTGAGGCCAGCCTGAGCAACATCTCCAAAAAAGCAATACAACAATAAAAAATACAAATGAAATAATATAATAACTGTTACATGACATTGCATTGTAGTAAGCATTATAAGTAATTGAGAGATGATTTAAAGTATAGAAGGGGATGTGTGTATGTGTGTGTGTGTGTGTGTCAGTTATATGCAAATACTACCCCATTTTACATCAGGGACAAGTATCCATGAATTTTGATGTCTGCTGGGGTTCCTGGAACAAGATATCAAGGGGCAACTGTACATTCTCATTGTGTAACCAATCTCCAGATTCTTTTTGTCATGCAAAATTGAAACTATATCCCCATTAAACCACTTACCATTTCTCCCTTCTTTCCAGCTCCTGGCAACAACCATTTTACTTTCTGTTTCTGTGGTTTCGACTACTTTAGTACTTCATAAAAGTGGAATCATACAGTGTTTGCTATTTTAGACTGGCTGCTTTCATTTTGCTTAATATCCTCAAGATCCATTCATATTTTAACATATGTCAGAATTTTCTTCTAATACTGAGTCATATTTCATTGCATGTATATGCCACACGTTGTTTATCTGTTCATCCACTGATGGACATTTGTTTGCTCCCACCTCTTTGTTATTGAGAGTAATACTGTTTTGAACATGGGTGTGTACATATCTCTTTGAGATGCTGCTTTCAATTCTTTTAGATATACAATCAGAGGTGGGATTGCTGGATCATATGGTAATCCCATTTTTAAGTTTTTGAGGAAACCTTATACCATTTCCACAGCAGTTGCGTGATTTTACATTCTAACAGGGTTGCAATTTTTCCACATCCTTAGAAACATCTGCTTTTCTCTCTTTTTTTTCTTTTATTGATAGTAACCTTTCTAATAAGAGGGAGATACTGTCTCATTGTAGTTTTGATTTGTATTTCTCTAATGATTAGTATTGCTGAACATCTTTTCAGATGCTTGTTGGTCATTTGTATATCATCTTTGGAAAAATGTTTATTTATGCCCCTTTTCCATGCTTTAATTGTTTTGTTTCTTCTGCTATTGTTGTTTTGTACAAGTTATTTATATACTCTGGATATTAACCCTTTATCAGATAATGGTTTGCAAATATTTTCTCCCTTTCCATAGGTTGCCTTTTCACTTTGTTGGTAGTGTCCTCATTGTGCAAAACAGTTTTATTTGGATAAAATCCCTTGTTCACTATTCTTTTCATTGCTTATCTTTTTGGTATCATATCCAAAGAATCTTTGCCAAATCCAATGCCATGAAAGATTTCCCCTATATTTTCTCATAGGAGTTTTTATAGCTTTGGATTTCCATTTAAGTTTTTAATCCACTTTGATTTAATTTTTGTAAATGGCCTAAGATAAGGATCCAACTTCATTCTTTTGCATATAGATATCCAGTTTTCTCAACAGGACTTGTTGCAGAGACTGTCCTTTCCTTCATTGATTGGTCTTGCAGCCCTTATAAAAAATCATTTGACTATATAGGTGATAATTTATTTCTGAGGTCTATATTCCACTCCATTGGCTCATATGTCTGTCTTTATGACAGGACTGCACTATTTTGTTTACTGCAGCTTTGTAATATAAATTTGAAATCAGAAACTGTGAGTCCTCCGGCTATTCTTTTCCAAAATTATTTTGGCTATTTGGGTAACCTTGAGATTCTGTACTACGCTTAGCATGGATTTTTATATTTCTGTAAAAATAATTCCATTGAAATTTTGATAAGGAAGACATTTAATCTGTAGATCACTTTGGGAAGTATTGATATTTTAACAATATTACATCTTCAGTCTCCCTAAACATGGGCTATCTTTTCATTTGCTATGTTTTCTTTAACTTCTGCAAAGTTTTATAGTTTTCAGTATATAAGTCTTACACCTTTTTTGTTAAGCTTTTTTCCCAAATATTTTATTCCTTTTGATGTTAATGTAAGTGGGATCATTTTGTTAATTTCTTTTTCAGGCTGTTCACTGTTAGTTTATGGAAATGCAACTGGTTTTTTTGTGTGTGTGGGGGTTGATTTTGTGTGCTGCCACTTTGCTGAATTTGTTTATTAGTTCTAAGGTGTTTTTTCAAATCTTTAAATATTTCTACGTATAAGATCATGAGCCCTGTGAATGGATGTAATTTTATTTCTTCATTTTAAACTTGCATGCTTTTCATTCATTTTTCTTGTCTGATTTCTCTGGCTAGGACTTTCAGTGTTATGTTGAGTAAAAGTGGTGAGAGAGGATATTCTTCTCCTGTTCTCTAACTAGGAGGAAAAACTTTCAGACTTTCTCCATTGAGTATGAAGTTAGCAGTGAGCTTTTCATATATGACCTTCATTAAGTTGATGTTGTTTCTTTCTATTCCTTATTGATTGAGTGCTTTTATCATGAAAAAGTATGCAATTTAAAAAAATATTTTCTCATCAATTGAGATGATCATATGGTTTTTGTTTTTCATTGTTAACATGACATATTACATTTATTGATTTTGTATGTTGAACTATCCTTGCCTTCCAGGGATAAATTTGACTTAGTCATGGCATATAATCCTTTTAATGTTGTGTTGAATTTGGTTTGACTGTATTTTGTTGAGGATTTTTATATCAATATTAATTAAGGATATTGGTTGGTAGTTTTCATTTGGTGTAATATCTTTCCCTGGCTTGGTATCAGAGTGATACTAACCTCATAGAATAAATTGAAAAGTGTTTTCTCCTTTTAAATTTTTACAAGAGTTTGAGAAGGATTAGTGTTAATTCTTTTTTTTTTTTTTTTTGAGACGGAGTCTCGCTCTGCCATCCAGGCTGGAGTGCAGTGGCCAGATCTCAGCTCACTGCAAGGTTCACGCCATTCTCCTGCCTCAGCCTCCTGAGTAGCTGGGACTACAGGTGCCCGCCACCTCGCCCGGCTAGTTTTTTGTATTTTTTAGTAGAGATGGGGTTTCACCGTGTCAGCCAGGATAGTGTTAATTCTTTTTTAAATGTTTGTAGAATTCTATAAAGCAGCCATATGATCTTGTGTTTCTCTCTTTTGGGAAGATTTTGATTATAATTCTATCTCCTTACTAGTTACAGGTCCATTTTTTCTACTTTCTTCATTCAGTCTTGGAAAGTTGTGTGTTTCTAGAAATTCATCCATACCTTCTAATTTATCCAATTTGTTGGTATATAATTGTTTATAATAGTCTTACAATCATTTACATTTCTGTGGCATCATTTGAAATGTCCTATTTTTATTTCCACTGTGAGTTATTTGAGTCTTCTTTTTTTCTCTTAGTCTAGCTAAAAATTTGTCAATTTTGTTGGTTTTTTAAAAATCATAGTTTTGTTTATGTTTTCTATTATTCTTCTGTTGTCTATTTTATTTTATCTAATATTTATGTTTTTTCTACTGCAAGCTTTGGGTTTAGATTTTCTTTCTTCTATTGGCTTCTTGAGGTTTATAACTAGGTTGTTGGTTTCAGGTTTTTTTTAAGTGTAAGTGTTTATAGCTATAAATGTCCCTCTTAGCACTTTCACTGTAACCAATGAGTTTTGCTATTTTGCATTTTAATTTTTGTAATTTTCCTTATAATTTATTCTTTGATTCATTAGTCATTTAAGAGAATGTTGTTTAATTTTCTCATGTTTATGGATTGTTCAATTTTCCTTCCATTATTGATTTCTAGTTTCATTCTTATTCTATAGCAAAGTATACCTTGTATGACTTTAAACTTTTTTAACTCAGTAAAACCTCTTTTGTGGCCTAATATATGATTCATCCTGGAAAATGTTCCATGTGCACTTGAGAAGAGCGGATATTTTTCAGTGTTGGGTATACTGTTCTGTATATGTCTGTTATGTCTGATGGGTCTAAAGTGTTTTTCAAGTCCTCTGTTTCTTTATTGATCATATGTTCATTTGTTCAATCCACTGTTGAAAGTGGAAAATTAAAGTCTCCCACTCTTGTTTTGTGTCTATTTCTCCCTTTAATTCTGTCAATGTTTGCTTCACATATTTGGGAGCCCTAATGTTAGGCACATATATATTTATGCAATGATGAACCACATAATGATGTTTTGGTGAACAGTGGACTGCATATACAATGGTGGCCCCATAAGATTATAATACTATATTTTTTGCCATATATTTTCTGTGTTCAGGTACACAAATACTTACCATTGTGTTATAATTACCTACAGTATTCAGCACAGTAGCACATTGTATATGTTTGTAGCCTCAGAGCAATAAGCCATATACCACATGGCCTAGATGTATAGTAGTCTATGTCATCTAAGTTTATGGAACTGTACTCTGTGATATTTGTACAATGACAAAATTGCCCAGTGATGCATTTCTCAGAACATATTATTGTCATTAAGGGATGGGTTACTATAATTGTTTTATCTTCCTGATGAACTGACACTTTTGTTGCTATATAATATCATTTGTCCTTTGTGACAGTTTTGACTTAAAGCAGATATTAGCAGAATGGATTTTTTAAGAACTATGATTTAGCTCTATGTCAGCTAAAAGAGACTAACATTATACTCAAAGACACAAATAAGTTGAAAGTTAATAAATGGAAAAATATTCCATATAAATATTCTATATAATATTCCATAAAATATTACATATGAAAGAGAGATGAAGTGGTCATAAGAATATCAGACAAAATAATCTTTAAGTAAAAACCATTACAAGAGACAATGAAGGACATTATACAATAATAAAGGGGTCAATTCACTAGAAAGGTATAACAATTATAAATGTATATGCACCTAACATTAGAGCTCCCAAATATATGAAGCAAACATTGACAGAATCGAAAAGAGAAATGGACAGCAGCACAGTAATAGCAGGAGACTTCAATTCTCCACTTATAATAATAGGTAGGAGAACAGGACATATGATCAATAAGAAAACAGATGACTTGAACAAGACTATCAATTAATGGGACCTAACAGACATATGCAAAACATTTTATTTAACAATAGGATAATACATATTTTTTTTCAAGCAGATGTGGAACATGTTCTAGAAGTGACCACATGTTAAGCCACAAAATAAGCCTCAGTAAAGTTAAGAAGACTAAAATAATGTAAATTATCTTCTCCAATTACAACGAAATGAAACTAGAAATCAGTAACAGAAGGAAAATTAGGAAATTCACAAATACATGAAAATTAAATAAAACACTTTTCAAATATAAATCACAGGAGAAACTAGAAAATAACTTAAAAGAAACTAAAAAGAAATGCAAACTAAATGCAAAGCTGGTAGAAGGAAAGAAATAATAAGGATTAGTAAGAAGTAAATTAACTAGAAAACAGAAAAACAATAGAGAAAATAAATAAAAACAAAGTTGGTTCTTTGAAAATGTTATTAAAATTGACAAGTCTTTATCCATTGACTAAGTAAAAGAAAAAAAATTAAACTACTTAATCAGAAATAAAAGTGGAACAGGCCGGGTGCTATGTCTCATGCCTGTAACCCCAGTACTTTGTGAGGCCAAGATGGGCGGATAACTGGAGGTCAGTAGTTTGAGACCAGCCTGGCCAACATGGTGAAACCCTGTCACTACTAAATATATAAAAAAAAAATTAGCTGGGCGTGGTGGCACGCACCTGTAGTCCCAGCTACTTGGGAGGCAGAGGAACGAGAATTACCTAAACCAGGCGGCAGAGGTTGCAGTGAGCCAAGATCATGTCACTGCCCTCCAGCATGGGTGACAGAGTGAGACTCTGTCTCAACCAAAAAAATAAAATAAAAGCAGAACAATACAATAAACCCTATAAAATGAAATAAATTGTAAGAAAATACTATGAACAATTTTATTCTAATAAATTGGTTAACCTGGGTGAAATACACAAAGCTTTAGAAACATACAAATTCACATAGATAACCCAAGAAGAAATGTTTAAAAATCTAAATAGAACTGTAGCAAGTAAAGACATTGAATCAGTAATTAAACGCCTTTCAACAAAGAAAAATCCAGGACCAGAAAACTTCACTGCTGAATTCTATTAAACATTTAAAGATAACACCAATTCTTCTCAAATTCTTAAAAGAAAATGGAGGAGAAGGAAATATTTTCTGCTTCACTGGTACAGAGTTTCTTTTTGTGATGATGAAAGAGATATTTGGAACCACCTTGTAAATGTACTTGCTGTCACTGAATTGTACACATTAAAATAGTTGAAATAGTAAACTTTATGTTGTATGTATCTTACCATAATTAAAAATACCACTAGAGCTTTAAATTCTAAATTTTTAAATTATTTTTAATTTCTAAACTTTATATTTGAACATTTTTCAACTGTGAATAATCAATTTTATGTAGTCTTTTTACTTTGCATATTTTGGATTCCTTACTTTCTTTTTTACAATATTAAACACACATTTTAAAAAATTTTACAGATAATTCCTATACCTAAAATCTTTTAAATTTGATTTGGCAGTGTATTACATCAACTATTATTTATAATGCCTTGCTTCTTCATTTGCTTTGTGATTGTTTTTATTGTGAATTCATGTTTGCAGAAAAAACCCTGCATTTCTGGGAAATCTGTGTGACTAGTACTGAAAGTTTGTTCCTTCAGAGAGTATTTGCATATGTTTCTCTGTGGTACCTAGAACATGTGTAATGCATGTTAACTTCATGGGATGATTTTAAGCCATACTCTTCCTCTTGGGGTTTTCGGACCACACAGGTAACATGAAATTGGCCACAAAACCATGTGAGCGCAGCTCATGGTTATGAATTCTGAAATCCAAAGCTACAACAGATAAGCTTTCAAACAATCTGTCTTTGCAGATGATTACTTTTCTGTTTTATTTATATTTCCAGGTCCACTCTTTCCCTGAGATTGTTACCCTCATATCCCAGCTTTATTTGTGGTCCCTGATCTGATCTTTCACCTTGTGTGGGCCCTAGGCCCACACAACATATGTTTAATAACATATGTTATTAAAATCAAAGCTCTATATTAAGGGCTTTACAAGTTTTCCCAGGGAAGTGAGGGACTTTATTTCACTTGTTACTGTAGATTTATGCTTTCAATTTACTTTCTGCCTCTAAAGATCACTTTTACTTTATTGCTACCTCAGACATGAATTTTAAAATCTTCTTTTAAAAATCGTATACAATTTTTTTGGCATTTTAGCAGTAGGATGATTTAGGATATCCATTTTGCTGAGTGCTAGAGATCATATACTCTTACATTGTTTTTGTCCAGAGATAGAGAAAAAACTCAAGAACTAACAGTTTTCATTGTCCAAATTAGCTGATGATGAAACAAATCCACCAATTCTCCTTGTCAATCTATGTGTGGTGATTATTAGTGATTTCAACAAATATTTCCAGCTCTTTAATTTTACACCTGAGTGTAAACTGAAACGTATCTGAGATAGGTCCCAATCATTTAGAAGTTTATTTTGTCAAGGTTAAGGACATGTCCATAACACAGCTTCAGAAGGTCCTGAGAACGTGTGTGCAAAGTGGTCATAAGACATCAGTCAATACATGTAATATGTAAAATGGTTTGGAAGATGGGACAACTCAAAGGGGAGTGGTCACACAGGGAAGCTGTCAGGTCATAGGTGGATTCAAAAATTTTCTGATTGGCAGTTGGTTGAAAGAGTTTATCTAAAGACTCGAGATCAGCAGAGGAAGTGTCTGGGTTAGGATAAAGCATTGTGGGGTTCAAAGTTTTTATTATGAAGTTGAAACCTTCACGTAGCAGGCTTCGAGAAAATAGATTGTAAATGTTTCTTATCAGACTTAAAAAGGTGCCACACTCTCAGTTCTCTCCAGGATCAGGACAAAGACCCGGAAAGGGAAGGGAAAATCTACAGAATTTGCAGGGCTTTTCAGGGCCATTTCAAAGTATGTAAAATAAATATATTTTGGGGTAAAACACTTGATTTTAGGGCCTGCCATCTGTCATTTATCTTATTTCTATAAGGAGTCTGCTTTGTCAGTCTTAAGGTCTCTATTTTAATGTTAAATACTGGTCAGCCTGGCCTGAATTTCAAAGGGAGGAGGGTATAATGAGATTTGCCCAACCCCAACTTTCCATTATGGCCTGAACTAGTTTTTCAGGTTAATTTAGGAATGAACTTGCCCGAGAGTAGAGGCGGGTGGGCTAGGGGGCTTAGAATTTTATTTTGGTTTGTACAGGGTAGAATTGCTTTCCATCATCTTGAAGTTATAGTTAGCCGTGTAGCTTTATTTGGCTGTTGAAATGTGAGTAAAGATGAAATGTGGCAATTCTGTCCAAAAAAATTAAGAGACAATGAGTAATTCAATGCATACCACTCCTAATGTTGCACAGGTCCCACACAGGTCAAGATAAGGCCTTTGTTGGTTTGCATCCCAGAGGGATTGACCAGAGGCAAACCAACCCCACTCACTTGATTGTTGATCTGCATTGGAAGTGCAGGTGGTGAAAGAAAGTTTCCTTGAGTTGTTTTCTATCTTAGTTGTTTTTTATCACAGCATAACTGAGCCTGGATGTACTACTGGCTATACTGTTAAATACAATTAGTTTTTACGCTCAGTCTAGTGCCCACTACTTCATGATGTCTTCCTTAATATTGCTGATAAAATAACCACTCTCTCCTCTACTATATAATAAGCATAACAATAAAAATGACTAATTGAGTTTACTACCAGTTAGTTATTGTGTTATGCTTTTTACTTACATTAACTAATGTAATATTAGCATAGAATTATGAAGATGATTTATTATTATATCTTTGCCATATTTGAGGAAAATAGGCTTAAAAAATTAAGGAGCAACCATATTGGTCATGTGACCTTCACCCTATATGACTGAGATTATAATTATTGGTGTGTATATATGTAGGTGTGTGTGTGTTATTCTGACTAAAATTAGGATATTTATTAACTCCATATCCACTGACCCCAGGCTAGCAGTGGACTGCCAATGGTAGGTACTCAATATTTAAAATATTTTCAATAATTATTAAAAAATACAAGGATAATTTAAAAATAAAATAAAATACAAATAAAACAACAACTGTTGTTGTGCTTACCATACAAATAAACTCTTAATAGAGAGTTTCGAGTTTTCTTCTTCTATTTTTTTTTTTTTTTTTGAGACAGGATCTTGCTTTGTTGTGTAGGCTGGGGTACACTGGTGCAATCATAACTCACTGTAACCTCAAACTTCTTGGCTCAAGTGATCCTCCCACCTCAGTCTTCCAAATAGCTGGGACTACACATGCACACCACAATGCCTGGCTAAAACTTAAATTTATTTTTGTAGAAACAGGTTCTCACTATGTTGCCCAGGCTGGTAATTTTTCTATGCACATAATTTGTAGATTGCTGGCTCAATATTTTTTATGCAAATTAATAACTAAGTCTTATATTTTAATTAATATAGTAAATACCTCTTTATGCTCTTAACATATATTTTAATGGCATTAATTCAAGTACATAGGTAAAGTAAGTTATTTTACATTTCCCATGATTGATGTCATTGATTTTATTTATTCTTTAATCCAAAAATACTGAGCTCTTTTTACAAGGAGTGCCAGGCACTCTTGTACATACTGGATACACAAGAGAAAAAGAAAGTGTCACTGTAATGAAACTTGTTTTCTAGTGAGAGGAGACAGATAATCAATATATAATCAATATATAACCTAATATAAGTTCTATGAAGAAAAATAAAGTGAAATAAAAATATGGAAATGATGGATCAATCTATGTTTTTGAAAGGGCAGAGATGCTTTTTTAATGAGATGATGTTTGAGGGAAGGGCTGAATGAGGTGAGGGGTTAAGCCATCTAGTTATTTGAAGAAAGAGCATTACAGACAGATGAGACAGCAAGTAAAGACCTGAAGCCAGGGCTTAGCAGGCTCCAGCAGCACCAGGGACTCAGGAACCCAGTGAATAAGGAGGAGATTATTAGGGGTCAGATAAAAAAAAGGAGCAAGGACCCATATCTTATTGGCTGTAATAGTATTCGAATTTTACTTTGAATTTGTAAGGAAGTGATTTGAGTGTTTTGAGCATGAAAATGATATGATGAAATATGTGTTTTTAAAAGAATTATCTGGTTGCTCTATGGAGAATATATGGGGGGAGGGGGAATCAATAGTTTCAGCAGGATTACCAGCTAGAGCACTGGTCCCCGACCTTTTTAGAGCCAGGGACTGGTTTCGAAGAAGACAATCTTTCCAAGGACAGGGCAGGGGGAATGGTTTCAGGATGATTCAAGTGCATTACATTGATTGTGACTTTATTTCTATTATTATTACACTGTAATATATAATGCAATAATTATACAACTCTATAATGTAGAATTCTATAATGTAGACTCAGTGGGAGCCCTGAGCTTGTTTTCCTGCAACTAGATGGTCCCATCTTGGGGTGATGGGAGACAGTGGCAGATCATCCGGCATTAGATTCTCATAAGGAGCACACAACCTAAATCTCTCATATGTGCAGTTCACAATAGGGTTCCTGCTTCTTGGAGAATCTAATGCTGCTGCTGATCTGACAGGAGACAGAGCTCAGGTGGTAATGCGAGTGATGGGGCGTGGTTGTAAATACAGATTGCTTACCTGCTGCTAACCTCCTGCTGTGCAGCCCAATTCCTAATAGGCCACGGACCAGTACCAGTACATGGCCTGGGAGTTGGGGAACTGGGGGTACTGGTCTGTGGCCTGGGGGTTGGGGATCCCTGAGCTGGAGAGTTTCAAGGTTCTAGAAGGAGAAGACGATGGCTAGGAGCAGAGTGGTAGTGGTTTAAGTGGTAAAATATACATGGTCTGATTGTTTGGGATATATTTTGAAGGCAGGGTCAGTATGAGTCCCAAATTACATATCAGGCATAAGAGAAATAATTAAGGCTTCCTCTAGCCTTTGGTTGTCTTTGATTTGTAATATACAATAAGGTTTTCAATGTATCTATAATAATAACACTTCCATGACTGTCTTGTGAATAATTATCTATATTTTTAAAGTATGTCTTCTTTCTACAGAACATCTCCCTAGAAGAGGAATTATCTGTCATTAGGAAATTTTTAGCAAATCACTTATAAGACCATTAGCACACAATTGCTTTTGTGGCAGTATTTCTTTGGTAACATTTACTTTTTGTTCTTTATTTACTTGTTTGGATATACTTTCTTTTTCTTGACCAATTTAATTAGATATTAACTCATAAATTTTTCCATTTAATTGAGATATTTAATATGGATGTGCAAACACATGTGTATATCACTAAACTGTGGTTTTGCAAATATTACAATTTCAAATACATTTAAAACAGGTTCACATGTAATCTTCAGGTTTTCTCATCTTTCCAAATTATATATAATTATTTTTGATTTCCTCATTGATTCATTCATTTAGGATAATGTTTTAAAATTTCCAAATAGTAATGTTGTTTTATAATTTTCTTATAACCTAGTGGTTTTACTGTAAATTCAGCGATAAGGCTTAAGCAGTTTCATAGGTATATTCTCTGTGTCAATCTTATCTATTTAATATTAAATTATCCAAACACTCTGTTACCCATAGTGATCTAAGTCTAGTGATAAATATATACAAACCCTAATTCTCAATCAAATATTAACTGCTACTTCTACCCCATAACTTAATGGCTATGAAGAACACTTTGGGCAAATGACACCCGCTTACTTTGAACTCACATCTTATCTCCCAGTTGGCAAATATTCTTCGTATTCATGTTATTTATGAAAAGTTTTATTACAATTATTACAAAAAAACCCTTAATTTCTCTCTCTCATACTCATTATTTCTTAGTTCTTCATCTTGGATGCATCCTGGCCTTAATATGTGGAGAAAGAAGCAGGAGAAATGGGAAACAGTTGTTCCCAATAAATAGAATTGTCTTTGCTTTACTATGCATTGAATAAGATCAAAGAGAAAAGAAGGCAAGAAATTGTGACCTAAGCATTTTCCACATGGAAAATGTCATCATTTTGCTTTTTCCAGTGAAGGTTTTATTACCCAGGGCCATTACTAAGTAGTTTGTCCTTGATCTGAATCAGAAATCCCCATTCACAAGAGTGTAGTGGCAACCTTAATGGTTGTCTTTGTTTGTGCTGCTATAACATACCACAGACTGGGTAATTAATTAAAACAACAGAAATGGATTTTTGACATTTCGGAAGGTTGGAAGTTCAAGATCAAGGTGCCAGCATCTAGTGAGGGCCTTTTTGCTGATCCTCACATGGCAGAAGGCAGAAATGTAGGCTACCAAACACTGCATGGAGTCTCTTTCATAACCCTAATGTCATTCATGAAGAAGGAGATCATGCGTCCTTCTTAAAGGCCTCACCTCTCAATATTGTCATACTGGCAACAGCTGAATTTTTAGAGGGGGCACGTTCAAACCATAGCAATGGAGATCATGGAAAATAGAAAACTTTGAACTTCTATATGCTTTTCTGTGATACGAGCAGCTCCCCAAGTTTAATTCTTTGCCTCTCCTTTTTCTTGCAAAATGTCTATTTCATAGAGTGGCATTGCACCATAGTATTCTGAGAGGGTGCTATCTAATAACGTGCAGTCTCACCACAAAGGGTGACAGATGGTGTTATCTGTTAACATATTTTAGAAAGTAGCTGCTTGTTGTACATTTCCACTCAAGGAAGAACAGCTATTATACAAGATTATCCTAAGTGGTTTTACTCTTGGGATGAGGCCCAGGAGTGGTGGGTATCTGTTTTGTATTCCTACCAACTCTTGGAGGAGTCTCTGTTACTTTGGAGGAGACAACCATTCCCAGACACTGTTCTGTGGCTATGTTGGATTTCTGCTTCATGAGTCCACTAACTCCCTGGGCTATAACATGATCATCTCTCCTTCAGTGAAAACAATAACTAATTATGCCTGTGAGACTATGGAAAGAATTTCCAAAACAGATGGTATTTGAACTGACTTTTTGTAGGATGAATTGTAGCCTGCTATATGGCGAAGAGCAAGGGAAGAATTTTCAGGCTATAAAAAAACAGCAAAAGTTGAATTCAAAACTAGATATTTTCATATCCAAAACCAAATATGTAATGCTGTCTCTTGAATGCTGAGTTTATATGACTTTTTTTTTTTTTTTTTTTTTTTTTTGGAGACAGAGTTTCGCTCTTGTTGCCAGGCTGGAGTGCAATAGTGGGATTGTGACTCACCGCAACCTCCACCTCCCAGGTTCAAGCAATGCTCCTGCCTCAGCCTCCCGAGTAGCCAGGATTAGCCACCATGCTCGGCTAATTTTGTATTTTTAGTAGAGATGGGGTTTCTCCATGTTGGTCAGGCTGTTCTTGAGCTCCCGACCTCAGGCGATCTTCCCGCCTCGGCCTCCCAAAGTGCTGGGATTACAGGCGTGAGCCACTGCGTCCAGCCAATATATGACTTCCTAAGTAAAAAATTATGTCATGTCAAAGAGTTTTGATCTTATGACACGATGATGTCAAAACAAGGTTACACAATTGGGTTTTTTTAGAATGATAATTGTGGTACCCTAACCATTGGAATAATTACAAAACTTTCTGCCACATTCCCTATGCCTCCCTGGAATCAACAAAGTTTACTCAGACTGATGATAGTATTGACCTCACTAAAAGCGTATTTTAGAAGCAGGTTTTTTTTTTCTCCTTCTTTATGAGAATTGAGTCCCCAGATGATTCAGCAATGAAGATAAATACAAACTTCCTGAAAATTCTGGCCTTTCTGGCCTAGTGCCTACTCACACTCCACGGGCAGATGACTTGGGATTCTTCCCAGCTTTACTCTTCTCCGTCTTATTTTGGAATATTCTTTCGATGACCATATTCTTCCTGAAAATCCCACCAATTCTGCCCTGCATTCTGTCATACTGTAGAGGTAGCAAATTTCCTTTGTTTTTTTTCTATACAGGGCCACAACCTAAATATTTTAGGTTTGATAGGTTCCTTGGACTCAAATGATTTATTATACTTGATTTCTTTGGCTTAATTCCTACGTGCTGATTTCATTCTTGAGACTATTTTCTGGATTCCATTATATTGTGCTCACAAAAAAATGTCCTCTTGCTATTCCTGTACTCAGCAGTATGGCTAACTTTGCTCCCTAAACTGTGCAGCTAATCCTATTTTCCATGTGTTATTGACAACAGTTAATGTTGCACGAGCTCAGACAACTGATTATGAGAGCCAGAAGCATTATAAAGGTGATGGGAATTGATAGATAATAATATCATCTAATACTCATAAGTGTTTACCATGTGTCAGACACTAATTAAGTGTTTACATATAAAAACTCATTTAATCCTCACAATAATGCTATGAGTTATTATCCCTTCTAAGAGAAGAAGGAACTGAGACATTGATTAAGTAGCTTGCTCAACACCAAACAGCTGGTAAGAGGTGGAGGCAGCGTACAAAGTCAAGCAGTCCAGCTTTAGAATCAATGTTCTTAACTAGCACACTCTCCTGAGAGGTGCTGCCAGACTGAGAAAATGCTCTGGGAGGGAGTGATCAGCACCAGTAACTAATTAGATGCAATGAGAATGGAAGAAGAAACTGAGAACACGTTGCAAATAATCTGACTTGGAGATTAGTTGGGAAATACAGGAGAATATGATATTTGTTGACTATGCTATTTTTTCAATTATTTTATAAACAGTTTGTAAGAATTTTAAAGTAGATTTCTCATAGAAGTAATTACTTGGCCTTTGTTAGAGAACTCCTAGCCAGAAATACAGTTTTAAAATTACTTTAGTCTATAGTACTCTTCGAAACATATGTACATATGAACCATCCAGGGATCTTACTGATATGCAGATTATGATTCAGTAGGTCAGAGACAAGGCCTGCATTTTTAACAAGCTCCCAGGCAGGGCTGGATCATAGATGTGTGACTTGTAAGTCTGCAAAAGAAACCCACATTTGAAAGAATGCTCTGCTGTCAGCATTTTAATATTCTTAGTAATTTTTAAACAAGGGGCTCTGCATTTTCATTTTGTATTAGGTCACACAATTTATGTAGCTTTTCCTGCTCTCAGGTGGTCTATGGACTATACTTTGAGTTTGAAAGGATCTAGTACAGAGGTTTGCAAATTGTGGTTCACTGGGCAAATTCTGCCAGTTGTCTGTTTTTATAAATAGCATTTTATTGGAAAATATCCACACTCACTTTTTTACATATAATCTATGATGGTTTTTGTGATCTAACATGAGTAGAGTAGCTGTGACTAACAAATATGATATGGCTCTCAAACCTGAAAATATTTACTATATTGTTCTTCATAGAAAAGGTTTGCTAATTCCTGCTGTAGTAGATGATATTAGAAGACATAGGAACAATAACAGCATATTCAGCAAATAGTTTCTCCAGTACTTAGGATACTATTGCCTTACATTTGTAAGTATGTGTTTGTAATAGGATGCTATTGCCTTACATTTGTTAAGTATGTTTTCTTAAAAACAAAGCATTTTTAACCTACATTAACTCAATTCCCCTTATAACACCTGTTTGAAGTAGATATCATATTCTTTTTTTTTTTTTTTTTAAATTTATTTATTTATTTTTTTTTGAGACGGAGTGTCGCTCTGTCGCCCGGGCTGGAGTGCAGTGGCCGGATCTCAGCTCACTGCAAGCTCCGCCTCCCGGGTTTACGCCATTCTCCTGCCTCAGCCTCCCAAGTAACTGGGACTACAGGCGCCCGCCATCTCGCCCGGCTAGTTTTTTGTATTTTTTAGTAGAGACGGGGTTTCACCGTGTTCGCCAGGATGGTCTCGATCTTCTGACCTCGTGATCCACCCGTCTCGGCCTCCCAAAGTGCTGGGATTACAGGCTTGAGCCACCGCGCCCGGCCTTATCATATTCTTAATTGTATGTGTTGAAAACTTGGATTCAGAGAACTTAATATAATTGTTCAGAATAATGCGACAGTATTCGAAAGAGACTATGCTATTTCCACTTTTTCACATTTGTACACAACCATATATGTGTCTTCTCTATTTCCCTCTAATGGTCTTCTCAGAGATTTTTTTTTTTTTTCTAAGTAGGGGCTGTAGCTACTTCTAAACTTTTCCTACAATGACACCATTTTTATACAGTAATTCAGTGGTTTTCAAACTGCATTCCACACAGCACTGGGGACTCCCAAAGCTGCTGCAGAGTCCTCTGAAAATGGATAAGTTACAGAGAATCAGCAAACAGGTCCAGAATACTTGGCTGACTTTCCGTATTTGACCTCTGTTACATTTAATGCAAATAAATATTTTCATGCAAAATTGTCTTGAATATTTGTCCACTCCAAATCTCATGTTAAAATTTGATCCCTAATTTTGGAGTTAGGGCCTAATGGGAGGTCATGGGGCAGTCCCCTCATGCATAGATGAATGCCTTCCCTGGAGGGTAAGTTCTCCCTCTATTAGTTCCCATGAGAACTGGTTGCTAAAAAGAGCCTGGAACCCCCACCTTGCTTCCTCTCTCATCACATAATCTCAGCACACACTGGCTCCCCTTTACTTTCCACCATGAATAGAAGCAGCCTGAGGCCTCCACCCAGATTCCCAATCTGGAACCTTCGAGTCAGCAGAATTGTGAGCCAAATAGATAGATTTTCTTTATAAATTACCCAGCCTCAGGCATTCTTTTATAGCAACACAAAACAGATTAGGATAATGATGTTTCTCTTTTTTTTTTTTTTTTTTTTTTTTTTTGCTTAAACCACTCAAATTCCTTGGAAACATCTGCTTTTCTTCCCTCTCCCTCACCTCAAACAATGTTACACAGCACTGTCTTACAAATTAGTACATCATTATTTTTGACAAAGTTGATTATTGAATCATGTTACTCAGCATGACTACAGTAAAGAATTTACATTCTGCAAATTGGATCTATTATTTCTTCCTTTTGTATATGAAGGAAGGATTGTTTAGGTAGGAGTAACAGTGAACATTGATTAGACATTATATCCTATTATAACTCGACAATAATTAAGACAAGGGTTGAAATTTTCACAGATATATGACAAAAAGTCATATTTAAGAAATGCTGCTGAAATTCTCAAAAAATAAAAACACGTGAACATTACATGGTATTAGGGCTTTTAGCTAAAAATAGTATAAAGACCAAATACAACTAAAAAGGTAGCATGTCTGGTTTCAGTGAAGACAGTAGAGTAATTTTTACTTTTGTTCGTAAGAAACAAATATCCAAGAAAAAACAAAATTTATTAGTACTTCAAGGCTATATTGATATTACAGATTGAAATGTGTCTTGTGTCTTTTTACCCCCAAATGTAGATTTATCAGAAATTATTTTAATAATTTTCTCAAATAATTTTCAACAAATCTATTGCCTACTGAAACTAGCATTCAGCCAGTAAATTCATTAAGTTTGTTATCTCCTGTTCACCCTATTTTCGTTTTCTTTCTCATGAATTTCAATGCATAGAACAATTTCAGCCTAGAAATACTGTTCACCTCACACATTGAAGCATTCTTTACCAGATACCCAATCTATCCTCAATAAACAGAAATGTAGTTGTTAAAAGTGAGTAAATTTCAAAGACGTGTATTTGATGGAAAATGGGTTAAGGTCAAATGACCTGGAATAAACGAAATTTAAAGTTGAATTCAAAATGAAAAATGTCTAATTTTGCTACTTTTCAGTATGTATATGTATATTTGTGTATGGTAAGTAAAGTATCACTCTTTCTTTATATCTTAATTCCATTTGGGGAATTTTGGATCCCCAAAAGATAATATATGAAAAAATATATATAATTTATTAAACAGAGCACCCTCAAAGGTAATAATCTTTCAAAAGTTTATAATTTGGATTACATAAAAATCAGGTTTATGTTGATTACAGTCCAAAAAAACCATAGATTTGTTTATATAGCTAATTATATAATGAACAAAAGGTTCATATCCAGAATATAGTTAAAAACCCTATAAATAAAATTTTAAAAAGGTAATTCAAAAGAAAAATTGGCAGGATACTTGAACAGGGCTCTCATATATGAGAGTATCCAAATGGATAATAAATATAGTAACTGCTTCAACAGTCATTAGGAAATGATCAATTAAAATCTCATTGGGAATTCTACCAGCAGAATAAAAATCTTTTAAAAAATAGAATTACACCTTACCAAGTGGTGTAAGCAATGATGTGGGGCAATAAGAACTCTCAATCCCTGCTGGTCAAAGTCTAAGTTTAATGACCACTCTAGAAAATTATTTGGCATTATTCATTAAAATTATAAATATGGGCTGATAATTACCAGTTGCAAAGAAAACATAATGGTATGTACTCAGAGATATGTATGGTAGCATTATCTGTAATTGACAAAATTAGAAATAATCAATGTGCCCATCAACCATAGACTAAATACATAAATTATGGTATATTTATTTAATAACATTTTAAAGAATAAAAAAATATTAATTGCTATTAAATAGAATAATATGGAAAAATGATGAGCAAAAACAATAGGAAAATAGGAGTACTCTTAGAGGGTTATTCCATGAATATAAAGAATAAAGACAGTAAAAAATCATAACATAGTGTTAATGTCATGATAGTGATCACCTCACACAGGAATCTAGGTAATAATTGTGAGGGTCATAAATATGGCTTTTAAGATTCTGGTAATGTTCGTTCTGGACCTTGAGGTGGTTACTTGGGTTTTCATTTTGTAATAAATCATTAAGCTTTATATTTATGTTTTATGCACTTCTGTAGAAGTTATATTTCTTTTTTACAAAAAAGAGAAAGTTGCAGTGATAAGACATCCTCTATATATTTAAAAATACTTTTCCAATTAATTTCTTCAAGATGAATGCAAAATTGTGATACTTACAATCTTATCACAGTTCAGCAGGGGTGATTATTTCTCTTCCCACTCTAGGAATATATAATTGTCTAACATCAATTTGACTGAGCTAGTAATGTTACAAATAGCTTGCAACCAATTATTGATATAGATAATTAAATCAATGGTAGAAAGGCTTTTACTATTCACAAAACAGATATTTATGCTGATAAAGTTATAAATTAAATAAATTCAGCTTAAAAGTAGGGAGACATCACTTAAGTTAGAATTAATATGCCTTTCTTCAAATGATTAAGATATAAATTTAAACTTATTTCTGTTAGAGAAGAGGAAAGATTTTCCTTTTACAAAATCTTCAAAGAATACTGGAAACTAAGTAGATATATTTAAAACTGTAAAAGAGAAGCAAAGACAAATACTCCCTTTACCCAAATAACTTTTTATACATCCAAAAAGGAAAGTACAAAAAGGCCTAACTGTGATGCAATTATACTGTTAAATGAAATAGTTTAAAGTTGATTTCAAACAGTGGCTTTCAGTATATTTAGCAACCAGGCAAGAGGGTATTTCATCTGTCCTTTGCTATGATTTGGATGTGATTTTCCCCACTAAAAGTCATGTTAAAATCTGATCCCCAATGTGGCAGTGTTGGTAGGTGAGACCTGGTGGGAGGTGTTTTGGTCATGAAGGTGGATTCTTCATAAATAGACTAATGCCATCTCAAGGAAGTGAGTAAGTTTTGCTGCTGAAGAATGTATCCATTCTCTTGAGAATGGATTGTTATAAAACCAGGCTGCCTCTCAGGCTTTACCTCTTTGCACATGTCCACTTTCCTTTAACGTTCCGCCGTGTTATAACGCAACCTGAAAGCCCTCACCAGAAGCCTGCACCATACAACTTAAATTTCCCAGTCTGCAGAACTGTGAGCAAAATAAACCTCTTTTTTTTTCTTTTTTTTTTAATAAATTACCCAGCCTCAGGTATTCATTTATAGCAACAAAAAATAGACTAAGACATCCTCCACATAAATTGAGAGTCACCTGAAGAATAGGATTAATTCCTAGCAATATGTTTTTCAGAGTAATTATAATTAACAGGTTGGAAGCTCAAGAACTGCAAAAGATAGGTCAAAAAAAAAAAGAAAAAAAAAGAAAAAAAAAAGAAAAGAAAAGAAAAGCAGGAAATTGTACGGCCAAACCAAGTAATTGTCACAAGATGAGAAAATGGATATAGTTAGCAAATGGCAGGATCTAAGAAAACAAAATGATAATTTAATTATTACTTTTAAGAAATGAAACTATATTTATAGTAGGACAGTCAAACACCAAAGTGTACTATAAGAGCTAATAAAGCAATCTAAGCAATTCCTACAAAGACCACAGGAAATAATGTTATGAGAAATGGATAGTAAATGCATGTAGGACAAAGTGGGGAATATGAAGCGTGATTTGGAGCTATTGCTATCAAAATAGAAACATAATAAAATATACTTTGCACTATAATTTTCAGGAAAGAAAGATCTGGTCTATAGCCTAATCTTATGTATATAATACTTTTAGAGTCTCTTATTTTCCCTGAGAGAAAAAAATAAACACAAACCAGTGCATTTTCACAGCAAGCCCCAATCTATGGTCAAAATGGGAGTCAATCAGAGAGATCTTAAGTGACAGCTGGGAGGCAACAAAATAAAATTTCTCAACGTGGGTGAGATTATTTCTCTTATGATCCTTGGAAGTACCTAAACAAAGATATTGCTTATTTGAAATTGTGAAAACAAATTAGTATGGTTTAAATTTTTAGAGGTATTAGTTTGACTCTACTTCCTAAAATTTCAATTACATAAGTCCAAAAATAAGCACAAAAAATAACTAGGTGGAGGGGAATGGAAATAACTCTCTGAGGGTGTCATGTGTGCAAGTAACTATGCTTATTGTAGGTATGTTCTGTGTTTTCCACAAGTCCTTAGTATTTAACTACATGTTACATGTGTGCAAATGAACTGAGGCTCACAAAGATCTTATAAATTGCTGCAGGTCACTTGACGTTAAATGCTGAAGCAAAAAGGTGAAGACATCTGTCTGATATTCCTTTTATTGCTTACTGCTTCATTCTTCCCACCTCAAGCCCAAAGAATGAGCAAACCTACTATACTTTGCATGGTTAACAATTATGCCAGTCATTTATGGCATCTAAAATATTCTCTCTCAGGCTCTAACATGTTCTGAAATTCCTACTGTTCTCATCTGGATTGATCTCAGTTTTAGTGCAAACATTTTTTAAATGAATTAGCTATCACAGTAAGTTCTCAGGCACCCAGTGTCTGAGATATTCAGGTAGCCTAAGGGAATAGCTAAGAAAAAGACCTGGAGGGCACTCCCATCTGTTTCTGTTGTTTTCTGGAGGCCGTTATTCAGTCTCTGCGACTAGAGATTTTATAAAGTGTAAACACTGTCAAGAACATGCACCTCTTAATAGTGGCTCCGAAAGTAAAAACTTGATAAAATATTTTTGAAAAACACTGTGATTTGATATGTTAAGCCTAAACCACTATTATTTAGGAATGGATTTCAATTTATTATTATAGTGGTAAAAATGGGGTGATTCCTTTTCTCCAAATCATAAGGGTCTTTGTTGATGCACCTATAATAAAGAGATTAACACATTTATTTGGTCATAGTTTCACATAACGCAGATGCCTTCAGAATGAAAACCCAAAGATACAGGCAAAACTGTCCATTTTTAAGCATAGGTTCAAGGAAGAAGTAACAGCCATGTGGAATTGTAATTGAACAAAAAGATATGCTAATAGACTGAGGCCTATCTGTTCAGCTTATTCTTGGCTTCTCTGTGGAGCCTTTCTTCCTTCCAAGTATGGGGCAACACCTTTTTTGGAATGGGGGTCTCATGACCTACAATCAAACAAGGTAAGTCAGTAATTTCTTCATGGTCAATTCTTACACAGACAAATCAGGGAAGGTTAGAGTAATATTTTATGTTTTATGACTGGCTTTGGACCAAAGGGATTCTGGTTTCTATGACCTGCTTTGGGTAAGAGGAATTCTAGTTTCTACGGCTAGCCTTGTGGGAAAATGAGAGGTGAGATATAAGAGGACAGAGAAGGTCAGTGAGGAACTTTGCTTCTGAGGCTTCCACTTGGAGTATTATTTTTAAGTCCCGACATTCCTCAATCTAAAATTTCCCAAGAAGTTTCAGAGTTCAGAAATTGAGAAGACGGAATGTCTCCTAAGCTACTGAACCAATCCCTCGGTCCCAAGAAGAGGCAAGTCTAGTTACACAGCTAACCATTGTGTCTCGTTTCAGGCAGTAGTGTTGCAGATGGACTTCCACCATAGTCAAGTCTTTGTATCATTTGAAGAATCAGAGACATTTCTTTTTTTTTTTTTTTTTTGAGACGGAGTCTCGCTCTGTCGCCCAGGCTGGAGTGCAGTGGCCAGATCTCAGCTCACTGCAAGCTCCGCCTCCCGGGTTCCCGCCATTCTCCTGCCTCAGCCTCCCGAGTAGCTGGGACCACAGGCGACGCCACCTCGCCCGGCTAATTTTTTTGTGTGTGTTTTTAGTAGAGACGGGGTTTTGCCGTGTTAGCCAGGATGGTCTCGATCTCCTGACCTTGTGATCCGCCCGTCTCGGCCTCCCAGGGAAATAAAAGATAAACATTGATGGTTAGAATGAACTATAAACTCAGTATTTTAGTCCAGAGGGCAGCCAGTTAAGATTTTCAGATCCTGTGCTTGAAGTGCTTTCAGATGAAGTGACAGTAGGCAGTGGCAATGTGACAGATTTTTCCTGGTTGCAGTTTGCATCAGGTGCCTCAGTGAAACTTCTGAGTAGTCCACCCAGCAAAAGACACAAATCCTTTTTATATCTAAGCTGCTGTGCTGGCTTCTCTGAAGTCTATATCAAATGGCCCAGTTTCATCTTGCAGGGCAAGATGAAAAGCAGTTTTAATTACAGTGATTCCAAGCCAGAAGGATCAGAGAAAATTGGAAATGTTAGTTTGGAGACTCACAGCCAGATATTGGATCCAGTCCATTTTGTAGGGAGATAATAAACCCTCAAAAACATGTAGGTAGAGTCTTACACAAGTGCTTAATAGTTTTTCTCTCCACTCGCCCTCATTTTGATAAAGATAATCACAGTAAGGCCAATTTGTGTATAAAATAAGTTAAGTTTTATTAACTTGGCCTGACTGCAGCAAGAATAATTACTGATCACACAGGCTCTTTTTAAGTTGGCATTGATGGAACATTTTTACAAAGTCTTTTGCATTAGACTTTTAAAAAGCCGCTTGAGGCCAAGAAGCCAAGGCAAGATTCACCATCAGACTGTGCCTGTAACACCTTTACAAACTGGGTAAATTCCTCCCTTCTCCAGGTTTCCACAATATCTTGAGATTTCTGGGTTTGTCAGAAAGTGAAATTATTTACTGCAAGGCTAGGAAACCTATAAGGGAACTGTGTAGACAAGGTACCAGGCCAATTTTTCCAAGTTCTTTTATCAACTTTACAAACTCAACATTAGTTCCTCAAAGTTATCTGGCCATACTGGAAGATATAAAATTTCAGGCAAAGCCTTGGTAATACAACCAGGTTTCCAGTTGTGCTGTTACAAGAACAGATTCTTATTGAACGTATGCAAATAACTGTATTTTCATAAAGTAAGAATACTCATGAATAGTGTCCAAATTTGGAAGGGATCAAGCAGGGGAAAAAATAAAATGTTTCAATTCTGTTTGTAAAAAGTAACATCACCAAATTGCTGTAAGCTATAGATTAGCTTAAAATTAAAAAAAAAAAAGTTTTATCAAATCTGGAAAATGAATCATAAAAAGAATCAGCAATGTTTCAAATAAAAAGAAGTAGAAAATATTGTAATACTTCATCGGGTCAGCCCTGTGTAATTAATTTTTGTTTTGCTTGATATTAGGTGATAAATTTTATGATTCCAGTTTTTTCCTTTGAGTTTTGGAACTCTTATCCAGTCCAAAGATATGACCTCAAAGTTGTCAGAAATCTGTGTTTGTTAGAGTTCTTTCCATTCCTTCTATGAACCTCCTTGAAGACATACTTTAGGATTATAAATGTTTGCAAAGAGTTTTCAGAAGAAGCATCAGAAGAAAACATTTAGCTGTGGATGATGAAAACAAAATGGTTAAAGAGGCGAGGCAAGGTGGGTGGCTCACATCTGTAATCCCAGCACTTTGGGAGGCAGAGGCAGGTAGATTGCTTGAGCTCCAGAGTTCGAGACCAGCCTGGCCAACATAGTGAAACTCCATCTTTACAACAAAATACAAAAATTAGCCAGGTGTGGTAGTGTGCATCTGTGGTCTCAGCTACTTGGGAAGCTGAGGTGGGAGGATCCCTTGAGCCCAGTGAGCGGAGGTTGTAGTGAGCTGCACTCCAGCCTCGTAACCGAGTGAGACTCCATTTCAAAATAAAATAATAAAATAAAATATATATAATGGTTAAAGATGTGATAGGAGTTCATTATAATAATGATGACATTTGTGCTTTCTTTTGTGGCAGAAAAAACTTTCATATAATAACCAAACTTATGACTGGTAACATGTTAGGCTTCTAGAATTTTATACAAATTTGGAACACGTATGTCAGTCACATATCCACAGAAATATAACTCCAAGAAAGTTAAACATATTTCTTAATTGACAGTGCTTCCCGTATAATTTTAACATAACAAATAAGCTTAATTAGTTTATCATCTTTCTCTCTTGAACTTCCAGGGGCCCCTCTAAAAGGTCCAAAAGATGGTTTAAGGTAAAAAGACTCAATTTTGATTTTGGATAGTTTGTCAAAAAAAAAAGTCAAACGTTTTAAAAATACTTGATCAAAATAAAATCACAGATCTCTGGGAAATAATATTCATCACACCAGTGTGATAATTAAAATACTTTTAAAGCAAACACAGGAAACTACCTAGTTACAGAAAAATATTACCCTTTTAATATTTAGTTTTCCTAGGTAATCAAAGACCCAAGAAAGACGACAAGAAGCACAAGAAACTATTCTGATAACATAGCCTCTCTCTCTCTCTCTCTCTCTCTCTTTCTCTCTGTCTCACAGTTCAATCAAAATATTTTTAAACAATTATTGTCTCTTATTAGTATTACATAAAAACCTTGTTTAAAAGATAAAACCACATTCTAGTTTTTTAACAGTGTACTTTTGATATTAAGGTGCATTTAAAAATATTTATAATAAATTTGTTTAATTTTCATCAGTTTGATCACAAAAATCAGTTTGATAAGATTCATCATTTATAACCCTTTTACAAGTTTTCTTGTTTTCAGTTTTATGTTATTTATTCTTTCATTCATTCACTCCTAAATACCCTGTAAATAATCTCTAGACAAAGTTTTAGTTCTTTTTCTTAACAAAAGAAAAATTCTAGTACTTTAATTTCCTTACCAAAAAATCTATCTTTTTGTATACTTTGCATGCATGTTCTTTTTCTTATATATTTAGTAGTTTAATTACATATATTAATCTGAATTTTTAACTTTTAGTAATCTTCATTTCCATGAAAACCTAGGAAATAAGTAATTTTTAACTTTTATATCCACATTTATAGACTAAAAACCCTTTCATAATTTTTAGAAAGATACATTTCTCAATTTTTTGTTTACTAACAAATCCAGATATATTTAGCTATTTTATACTGTATAAAAATAAGATGTTGAAGTATGTATACTTAAACTTATGCTTAATAATTAATGTTTCAGTACTTAGTTGGCTCAGATAATTTATTATTATTTATCATTTAACAAACCATGAATTTAAGACTTTAAATTACTGAAAAAAGTTTTGAAAATTTGATATATGTATATATAAATGTTATTTTATCTACATTTGTCTCATTTACTCATTTAATAATTATATTTAAATTGCTCATGGAAAACAAGCAAGTATTTTTTTAAGTTTATTTTTCTGTTTTTATTTTTATTTTTTTAAGTAAAACCAAGCTTAGCAAGTATCAGCCAGCCTTGTTTTAACCAAAACCTTTCAGACACTGGACACAGGATGCAATCATACTGGGTTTGGCCCTGTCTTGCAGCTGGTAGCCCAAGTGATACAGACACACACATGTCCCCAGCATTCACCTTGGCTACCTGCTCAGATTCCAGAATATAGAAGTTTAAAACCAAACACGGAAGCTAACAGCAAGATGTGTGGAAGGTTTTGGGAGAGTCCAACAGCTGATTTATAGCATTAGCTCACCAATACATTAGACAGGTATCACAAATATCACAGGAGCAAAAACTGTTAAAAGTTAAACTTTTTTTTCTCTTCTTAAACATCTAGGAAGCAACAAGTTTATTTGACTACAACTCTTGTGAAAAAAAGTATGTTTGCATTACAATCAATGTTGACAATTTTAAAAACTTTTCTATCTTACCAAAAATTATAAACTAACTTTATTTACCAAAGATTATCTAAGATCACATGAACTAAAAGGCATTTAAGTTAATTGTTATATTTTTCCTTTTCATAAAACACTTAAGTGCTTATTATCTATTTTCTCTAAGTTAATTAAATATAACTCACATTTAGGTACTAAAACTGCAGGAAAAAATACCACACATTCTCAATACGCACATATACAGACATTCACAAATGCACAG
Source organism: Theropithecus gelada (assembly GCF_003255815.1). Taxonomy (NCBI): domain Eukaryota; kingdom Metazoa; phylum Chordata; class Mammalia; order Primates; family Cercopithecidae; genus Theropithecus; species Theropithecus gelada. The sequence goes on along the minus strand of NC_037686.1, from coordinate 21,268,774 downwards.
AAAGAAGCAGGTTTCTCAGCTTTTTAAAGAAAGAATTTCAACTTTTATTCTCTATTCAGATGGTACACATGCAGGATGGTTACATGGCTACATTACTTGATGCTGAGGTTTGCAATACGAACTACCCTGTCATCTAGATAGTGTACATAACACCCAACGTTAGTTTTTCAACCCTTGTGCCCCTTCCTCTTTCCTTCCTCTATTGGTCTCCAGTGTCTCTTGTTGCCATCTTCGTGTCCATGGGTACCCAGTGTTTCGTTCACACTTATAAGTGAGAACGTGAGATATTTGATTTTCCTTCCTGCATTAGTTTACTTAGTTTAATGGCCTCCAGCTGCATCCATATTGCTGCAAAGAACAAGATTTCATTCTTTTTTATTGCTGCGTAGTATTCCATCGTGTACATGTGCCACATTTTCTTTATCTAGTCCACCACTGATGAGCACCTAGGTTGATTCCATGTCTTTGCTATTGTGAATAGTGCTGCAATGAACGTATGAGTCATCGCATGTGATGAACATATGTCTTTTTGGTAGAATAATTTATTTGTTTTGGGATATATACTCAGTAATGGGATTGTTGGTTGAATGCTAGTTGTTTTAAGTTCTTTGAGAAATCTCCAAACTGCTTTCCACAGTTGCTGACCTAATTGGCATTCACACCAGCACTGTGTAAGCATTCCCTTTTCTCTGCAGTCTCACCAGCATCTGTTTTTTCTTTTCTTTTCTTTTTTTTTTTTTTTTTTTACTTTTTAGTAACAGCCATTCTGACTGGTATGAGATAGTATCTCATTGTGTTTTCGATTTGCATTTCTCTGATGATTAGTGATGTTGAGCATTTTTTCATGTTTGTTGGTATGCCTTCTTTTGAGTAGTGTCTGTTCACACTTCTTAATGTGGTTATTTGTGTTCTGCTTGTTGAACTGTAGTTAAGTTCCTTATAGATTCTAGATATTAGACCTTTGTCAGATGTATAGTTTGTGAGTATTTTCTCCCACTCTGTAGGTTGCCTGTTTACCTTTTGATAGTTTATTTTGCTATGCAGAAGCCCTTTAATTAGGTCCCATGACAATTTTTGCTTTTGTTGCCATTGTTTTTGAGGACTTAGTCATAAATTCTTTCTCAAGGCCATTGTCCAGAATGATGTTTCCTAGGTTTATTTCTAGGATGCTTATAATTTGAGGACTTTCATTTAAATCTTTAATCAACCTTGAGTTACTTTTTGTATGTGGTGAAAATTAGGACTCCAGTTTCATCCTTCTATTCTACAACTTTAAGTTTTTAATTTGTCAGTTTTTAAAGAGTTTCTCTTTCCTTTCAGATTATAAGTCTTTAACTACCTGTTCCATTGTCCTAGGCAATAGTTAGGAAACCCTAAGTTTGGGCTTCTAAGGAGATGACTCTTAGGAGGAACAAAAGGGAAAATTTATATCTCAAGGTACAGAGAAGGAATGAACGTTTGTTTTAATTTGATTTTTGTTTGTTTGATTTTTTTTTTCCCTCAAGAAAGACCTTTTGGCATATAGCTATTATCAGAGGTCAATTTTGTAGGGACTGTGAGCTAAATGTTAAGTCTGAATGTGTCCAGAGCTTATCTGGGTGGACAAAATATCCATTTCTGCTAAAACTGAATTTATTGCATTTTTCTCTAATTTGAACTTAGATCTTATCTGTCTGGGGAGTGACTATAAAATCTATCCATGCCCTGACAGGTGTATTAAGATAGCCACTCTCTAGGAGAGCCTTGGCTAGGAAGGGAATTAGGTTCAAATGTGTCAGTTAGATGAGACATACAGAGAAAAATTGAAAAATGGATTCCCAGGCAACATGAAATCACAGGAAATTACTACAGGATTTTACAAATACACAGATGAGCCTTGGGGAAAATCAAAAGCTTGTTTAAAATAATCATTTGAATGCCAAGAAGTTATATTTTGGAGTCCAATTTAGTTAGATCACTAACTTTTCAATTTAGCCTCAATTTCTTAACCAGATTATTGAGTTTAGGGTGGAGCCCACTAATGAACAGAGCAAACAAAACTTCTGTAACTTCCAGGACTAATACTTATATATTCAGAAGGCAGGAATAGTTAGAAGATGGGGCACGTAGATTTCCAGAAATTCAGAATCCCATTTTTATGTTGAACCCTGGATTTTCCAAATTTCCAAACAGGGAAATGCCATGAAACTGGGCCATGCAGCACCCCCACAGGGTATCCAGCAGCAAGAATGTACCCTCTAGGGTGGTGAGTGACAGTGCCAACTAGCCCATTCTGTGATGAACTCACTGCTTGATGGGTGACTTATCCATTGGTTTCAAGGACTCTGAGACCAATTGCCAAAAATAAGCCCATTATCAACCCATGGCCCCATCTTTAAGATCCTCTCACTAGCAATGAAGCCAATGACTTTTGTCGTAGGAAATTACCTTTTATTGTCAGTTTCTGTCTGGCCCCTGCAGTATAACCATTTATTGCAATCACTGTCAGTTACCTTAAAAATTAGAGATTCTGTCAGTGACTAATCAGTTTCCAACCACCCAAAGTGCAAGTGCCCTTTCAAAGCATACAGTAACCATCGGTGCCCCCCAAAATCAAAGGGATCTCAATGTAAAAGACAGTAGAGCTTCATACCTGAGGGTAACCCAACCACAACTCTTGGGGGTCCATGAGGAAGACAGGACCACGAAAAAGAGAGTCACTGGTGCCTCTTTTGTGTTCCTCAAGGGGTTTCAGGGTCACTAGAAGTCTCCTTTAGATCCTCTCTTTTGGTAGTCAGCACTCTGATATTCCCATGGGACAACCAGGATCCAATAGGCAGAAGAAGGGACTGTTAAAACAAAACAAAACAAAACAAAAGGACAGCCTGAATATCAGCTAGTTAAGCCAACTTCTGACCATAAAACTTTTAAAAAAAGTTCTTTCGGCCGGGCGCGGTGGCTCAAGCCTGTAATCCCAGCACTTTGGGAGGCCGAGACGGGCGGATCACGAGGTCAGGAGATCAAGACCATCCTGGCTGACACGGTGAAACCCCGTCTCTACTAAAAAATACAAAAAAACTAGCCGGGCGAGGTGGCGGGCGCCTGTAGTCCCGGCTACTCGGGAGGCTGAGGCAGGAGAATGGCATGAACCCGGGAGGCGGAGCTTGCAGTGAGCCAAGATCACGCCACTGCACTGCAGCCTGGGCGGCAGAGCGAGACTCTGTCTCAAAAAAAAAAAAAAAAGTTCTTTCAAATACCTTATCAGATTTTAGCCAGGACAAACATCAAATATTTCTGACTTCTTATTTATTGATTTATTTTTCTTTTAAACCAATGTTACTTAACATATGGCGAAGAACCAAAATCAATAAACCTTTTATGACTTAACCAAGGATGCATGAAGCTTCTCCAAAGAGATACAAATATACAGTCTTCAGAAGATCCAGAGTCATCCCCAAAGACAGCAAAAGGGAAAAGATACATAGATAACTTATTTAGAGCTGGTGGCTGTTGGTTCACTAACCACAAATGGGGCCAACCCACATTTCTATCCAGCTGCATTCTTTTTATGGGGTCCCTAGGCTTTTGGTTTATCATCTGTACACACAGACCTGATAACCCGTGTGCCCCAACAGGAGGCAAGCCAAGCCGCGTTTTCAGAACACAAAATGAGATAAACAGGAAAATAATAGCTGTCCAGGAGAGGGAAAAGGATCAGTAATAACTGGGTGCCCAAAGCCAAATTTACAAAAGAGTCATAATTCAAGCAAACGATTTTCTCCTGCTAAGCTGAATTGGGAAGGGAGGGATATGAAGATATTTTTACTCTCCGTTCTTAACTGGGCACTATATGTAGAGATCCAGGGGAGGTGACATTAGTAAAAATTATTAACTTTCTTTGCTTTCTTTTTGTCAGTTATCCCAGGACTTCATCTGTAGGCTCAGGGGCAAATCAGGTGTCCCAACCATCCCATTCTTGTTACCAAAACTGTATAGGTGGAGAGGGGTGATCCTTTTCTCCCCACCATAAGAATCACAGCCACCACAGTTATAGCAAAGACAGATTGACAACAGAAAAGCAGAATAGATGTATTTGACCATAGTTTTACATGACACAGAAAACTTAAGAATAACACCCAAAGATACGAGGAAAGCCATCCATTTTCATGCACTGATTCAATGGAGAAAGCCATGTAGCACTGTTTAACAAAAACAATATGAACTAATGTTAGTAGAGTAGGTGGGGAAACTCAGTGTGTTAGTCCATCCTTGCCTTACTATAAAGAAATACCTGAGACTGCGTAATTTATAAAGAAAAGATGTTTAGTTGGCTTATGGTTCCACAGGCTGTACAGGGACCATAATGCTGGCATCTGCTTGGCTTTGCGGAGGCCTCAGGAAACTTACAAACATGGCCAAAGGTGAGTAGGTAACGGACACATCTAACATGGCAGAAACAGGAGAAAGAGAGAGTGAGGGAGGGGCTAAATACTTCTAAACAAACAGATCTCATGAGAACTCACTCACTATCATGAGAACACCACCAAGAAGATGGGGATAAAGCATTCATAAGAAACACCTCCATGATCCAATCATCTCCCACGAGGCCTCACCTCCAACATAGGGAATTACAATTCAACATGAAATCTGGACAAAAGCACAGATCCTAACTATATCACTTAGTAAGGCCTATCCAGATTCTTCTTGGCCTCTCTGCGCAGCATTTGTTTATTCTGTGTATGGCGCAGGACCTTTGCTGAAAGGAGGAGACTTTAGGGCCTTCAATCAAACAAAGTAGGTCAGAGAATTTCTTTATAGCCAGTTTATACGCACAAAAATGGGGGAAAGTGAAGAGTATATTTTATGTTTTGTAGCTGACTTTGGGGAAAAGGGGTTCTGGTTTCTATGACCTGCTTTGGGGAAGAGGAATTCTAGTTTCTATGGTTATCCTTGGGGGAGAATGATGGATGAAAGAGGGTGGGTAGGAGAAGTTCAGAGAGAGACTTTTTTTTCTGAAGCTATTTCAGAGGCCTTCACATTAGGGTGTTGCATTCTGAGTGCCAACATTATGCATATTCATTTATTTAACAAATATGCATTAAGATTCTACTCTATGTCAGGCATTCCGGCATGTTTGAGGACCATGTGAAGGAAAATAACTTTGTCTCTGGAGTATGAATTTAAAAATCTTAAGTCTTTCAAGCTGACAGACTAATCTCTGCATGCCACTTTTCCCGCCCTTGTTTCAATTCCACAATCATGCCATGTTCCCTAAAGCCACATTCCCTAATGAACATTATATGCTGTTCACCCCCTCCTGCTTCTCCCCACCAAAGTGATACCTACTAATCCTTAAAATATCACTTCTTATGATAAGCCTTTCTTTATCTGCTAGTCTAGGTCATGAGAATAAATAAATATTTGTTTATTACTTGAAATATTGAAATAACAAATGAAAGATGCTGAAGGATAATTCAACGTTTTTTGGTAGAGAAGACTTTGAATTGGGGAATCTCTTTACATCCATTGGGAACCTCATATGTCCAGATGTGAATGTACAAGCTCTTTGTGTTTGTGGAAGTTTATTTAATCAACAGAAAATAGTCTCACTGATTTTAACTATTTCTCAGTCATTCTTAAATCTTTTATTAAAATATAAATAAGGTTCACCATGATAGAGCTACAGACACACTATCTCAAAATATGGCACTTGGCATTTGGAAAAAACAACAGAAATAGAAAACTCACTCTCCTCTTCCCCTTGCTCTTTTCCTGAAGAGGTGCATAAAACCTAGCAGACCCTAGCAGGCCTTTCTCTGAAGTAGGCCATAAGATTCTCATTCCAGGATGGTCCCTTCTATGTCCAGAGAAAAGGATTATCACACAGAAATACAGAGAAGAATCTGAACAAATAGGCCTTGCTAAGTTCCCCCCAAGTCATTGCCGTTAAATCATAACCTGTTAAGCTCCAATCATACTTCGACACAACTGTCCATAAAAATGTATAGTTTTTCCTGTTTCTTTGGGTCTTCATTTCTAAAGGCTCTTGTGTTACATAAAATTTATATTAAATAAATTGCTATGCTTTTCTCTTGTTAATCTGTCTTTTCTTATAGGCGAATCAGCCATGAGCCTAGCAATGGGCAAATAAAGAAATCTTTTCTCCCTTACAACCATTAGAAATAGTGATTTTAAAATTCACCTCCTGTCATCTCCCTATGAAACCTTCCTTGACTCCTCTGTCTTCTGTCATTGAAAATAAAACTCATGAGCTAAGACATCTTTTTGTCCAGGTCAGTTCTGTATCACTAGTGCTTAGAACAATACTCAGAAGAGTCGAATAAATGGTAGACAGCATGAATACTCTTTTTAATTCCCCATGGTACTTATATCTGCTTAGAGTCATTTACAGTTATGTCTTGCTTGTAAGTGTGGGTTCTTTGAGGACACAGACAGCACGTTCCATTCATTTTCATATCCTAAGTAATCGAAAATATATATGCATAATCCATGTTAGGAAAGTGCACATTCCTACTTGCCTATTAGGGAAGCACACATATAATACATGGCATGTAGAGAATGGATTGGAAGACTTTAAGATTGGAGTTTCTCAAAGCAGTAGAGATATCATTACAACAGTACATTAAAAAAAATGGATGTGTGAAATATATTAGCAATGAAAAGAAGGATGTGAGACGGAAATAGTGTGCAATTCCTTTGGTGCTTGAAGGTAGACAAAAGAAGAAGCATGTATTAATAAATTTTTAAACCTATTTACAATTTTCTAAAATTGGCAACATGGGTATGTTGGGGCCAAGGAAACTTCTCCTTTGGCCCTTAGAAGTTTCACTGAAAAACCAACTCACAATAAGGCAGATTAAATTAGAGAAATGACGTTACAAATTTCTTACTACTGTGCACACAGGGAGAATCACAGAGTGATTGTCCAATATTCCAGTGGGGTATGGATGCTTATATACTTCTTGGAAGAAAGAGTGATGGAGAAGTGTGGATGATGTTTGGAAGATGGTAAATGATTCTAAGGGCAATTCAATTGACTTGGAAAACATACAATGATCTGGCACAAAGGCCGTTGAGCACACAGAGCATAAGACAATGGTTTGAGACTAAAGTCTGTCCCGGTTTGTTGACAGACTTTAGTCTTCCTGTGATATGAGTTCAGTTAATGAAAACCCAGGGAAGAGACTGGAGGTAATTGTTTTCTTCTTTGGTAGGTCCAGGCTTGCAGATAATGGAACTTCAGAGTACAACTCTATTTTGTGCTTAGAAAGAGACTGTGGGGAAGGGGGTGAAACAGAAAGACCTTGAGGCCTCTTCTTTGGTTCAGCATATACAAAGCATTATAGTTTTGGATTATCGATTTGTGAGCCCCAACAAGTACCATTAACTAAAAAAGGAGACACAAGAGAAAATTCTAGTTCATAGCAGAAAATACAGAAAAAAATGAATTTTAAACAGAACTGGGACATGTAGCTCAGGCGTCCCCAAACCTTGGGCCACACACTGGTACTAGTACATGGCCTGTTAGGAACAGACTCACATAGCAGGAGGCATGTGGCGGGCAGGTGAGCGAAGCTTCATCAGTATTTTTACGTTTGTTCATTTTTTTTTTTCCATAGGTTATTGGGGAACAGGTGATGTTTGGTTACATGAGTAAGTTGTTTAGTCATGATTTGTGAGATTTTGGTATACCGATCACCCAAGCAGTATACACTGCACCCAATTTGTAGTTTTTTTTTTATCCTTTATCTCCTCCCACCCTTTTCCCCTGAGTCCCCAAAGTCCATTGTACCATTCTCACCTTCGCATCCTCATAGCTTCACTCCCGCTTATGAGTGAGAACATACGATGTTTGGCTTTCCATTCCTGAGCTACTGCACTTAGAATAATAGTCTCCAGTCTCATTCAGGTTGCTGTGAATGCCACTAATTCATTCCTTTTTATGGTTGAGTAGTATTTCATTGTATTTATGTGTATATGTGTACATATGTGTCTGTATATATATGTACACACACATACATCACAGATTCTTTATTCAGTTGTTGATTGATGGGCATTTGGGTTGGTTCCACATTTTTGCAATTGCGAATTGTGCTGTGATAAACATGGATGTGCAAGTATCTTTTTCACATAATGACTTCTTTTCATCTGGGTAGATACCCAGTAGTGGAATTCCTGGATCAAATGGTAGTTCTACTTTTAGTTCTTTAAGGAATCTCCACACTGTTTTCTGTAGTGGTTGTACTAGTTTACATTCCCACCAGCAGTACAGAAGTGTTCCCTGTTCACTGCATCCATGTCAACATCCTTTTTATTTTTTATTTTTTTGATTATGGCCATTCTTGCCAGAGTGAGGTGGTATTGCACTGTGGTTTTGATTTGCATTTCCCTGATCATTAGTAATGCTGAGCATTTTTTCGTATGTTTGTTGGCCATTTGTATATCTTCTTTGGAGAGTTGTCTATGCATCTTCCTAGCCTACTTTTTGATAGGATTTTTTGTTTGTTTTCTAACTAATTTGTTTGAGTTCATTGTAGATTCTGGATATTAGTCCTTTGTCAGATGTATAGATTCTGAAGATTTTCTTCAACTCTGTGTGTTTTCTGTTTACTCTGCTGATTGTTCCTTTCGCTGTGCAAAAGCTCTGGATCTTCATCTCTCATCTTATACATAAATTACCTCAAGATGGATCAAGGTCTTAAATCTAAGCCCTGAAACTATAAAAATTCTAGAAGATAAAATTGAAAAACCTTTTCTAGACATTGGCTTAGGCAGAGATTTCATTTATTCAACCCAAAAGCAAATGCTTCATTTGAGCCACTCCCCATCACTCACATTACCACCTGAGCTCCATCTCCTGTCAGATCAGTGGCAGCATTATATTCCTGTGGGAGCATGAACCCTATTGTGAACTGTGCATGTGAGGGATCTAGGCTGTGAACTCCTTATGAGAATTTAATGCCTGATGATTTGGCACCATCTCCCATCTCCCCCATGTGGGACTAATGTATATATATATTCACACACTATATATATATATATGTGTGTGTGTAATAAGGTATATAATAAATGTAATGTGCTTTAAGCATCCCAAAACCATCCCCTGCCCCCAGTTTATGAAAAAATTGTCTTCCATGAAACTGGTCCCTGATGCCAGAATGGTTGGAGACTGCTGGTGTAGGTAATTATGTAAGTAGGTGATTGGATAAATGAGGTTTAAACACATTTCTCAGGAAAGAAGACTGAGTTGCATATATGGTTTGGGGACATGATAGTTGATGCTACAGCACAGTATACAGAGTTGGAAGGCTGTAGTCCAAATGCTGGAAAATCTTTAAATGGAGGGAATGTGATTGCAGAGTAATCAGTATAGAATTTTATACACAGTGAAGTACATAACAAATTGAGAAAATGGAATGGTTAAAACAATTGTAAAAAATTAGTTTCAAGGAAGGAAGGACTGCCATCAAAGACAAAGAAGTAACCAATTGAGTATTTCCTATTAGGTTGGTGGAAAAGTAATTGCGGTTTTTGCCATTGAAAGTAATGGCAAAAACCATAATTACTTTTGTACCAATCTAATAGATTTGACAATTAGATAGTTTTGATGACCAAAAGCTTAGAGAGAAGGCAGAAAATTTTAATTCAGATAAGTATAGCCATGTTCGTAAATAGTTCAAGAGTAGTTAGATTCTGTAAATACGTAAAGAAATATAATACCAGAAACCAGAAGCATTTGGTGTCAGAAAACATGGGTTAAAATATGTGTGGAAAGAATGTAGAGAAAGCCATTTGGAATAGTAATTTGCTGCTTTGTCCTCTGAAAGATAGACTGATTTGCTCATATTTTAGATTCAAAAAATTAAATTTTGATGTTTGAACATTGTTATCTCTTGCAAGATATTATATATTTTATAATGGTTGTTTCTGATTAGATTTGTAAAATAAAAAAAATACTTTTAAAATTAGCTTTACAATGTGCTTGAGGGCGTTTTTTTTGTGTGTGTTTGTTTGTTTTGTTTTGTTTTTCTGGAGAGGGAGTTTTGCTCTTGTTGCCTCGACTGGAGTGCAATGGCATGATCTTGGATCACTGCAACGTCTCCCTCCAGGTTCAAGCGATTCTCCTGCCTCATCTTCCCAAGTAGCTGGGATTACATGTGCCCACCACCACACCAGGCTAATTTTTTTTTAATTTTTAGTAGAGACGGAGGTTTCACCATGTTGGTCAGGCTGGTCTCGAACTCCTGACTTCAAGTGATCCGTATATGTTTTAAGATGAGGTTGTGTACAGTCTACATAACAGAGACTTAAAATATCATTGAGAATTTGGAAACTACATATATACATGGCAACGACTATAGGTATAAGAGTACAGTATGTATGAACATGTATATGAGAATTTTGAAAGTGTCATTGGGAGTAAAGAATTATATATGCAAGGCAACAAGGCTGAACAGATATTTTGTGAGGTTTTCTGAAGTGAGAAAGTCTATTTCTAATCAGTATAACATACAATTGACAAAATGGTGTCTTTGATTTTATAAAGGCAAATGGCAAAGTGTCATTCCTAATTCTATTCCCATGGGCATGTTAAGTCCTGACATAATTAGAAAATAAGTCATATTTATGAATATCATATATTCCTACTGTTAACCAGAATTTTTATTGGTAAATATGTGACTACAATTCTGAAAAATAATAACAGCCTTAAAATTTAAAAATGAAATGCATTAGGAATGTTAACTATTTATTAGCTAACATGTTTCTTCAAAAGTGGAAATATTCCAAGGAATCTAATTAGAGATTAACAAATACATGTATATATAATATCTTTTAATACAACAACCAACAAGTTGAAGTTTCTAAGACCAAATCCCCTTTGCTTTTTTTTGTTTTGAAAAGTAACCCAATACAGAAGAGATTTTACTATAGTAGCTATTCCAACCTAACGTGCTGCACATCTTATGATTTAGAATTTTCACACCTATATCTGTTGATATGTGTTCTTATGATCACCAAAGACATGCAAGAATGTTCACAGCAGAGCTACTCATGATAGCCAAAAACTGAGTACAATGCAAATATCCACCAAGAGTAAAAGAGATAAATAGATTGTGGTGTATTTCTACAAAAGACTACCACAAATCAATGAGAATCAACAAACTAAAACCACATACATGAATGAATCTTCTAAATATTACTGAGTAAAAGAAGCCAGGCACAACACAGGACGTACTGGGTGATTCTATTCATCTAAAGTTCATATGTAGGTAAAAGGAATCTATAGCAATCAAGTAAGAATATTAATTACATTAGGAAGACTGATGACCATAAAAAGACTGAAGAGGGGCTCCTGGGCTGTTGCTAGTATTCCCTATTTTGATCTTGGAACCATTTATAGCATATTCACTTAGGGAGAATTCATCAAGCTGTACCATTATGACATGAGCACTTTTTATTTGTGTAATACTTTAATTAAAATTTGCATTAAAAATGACCTGTTTGGGGAACTAAGAAAAAAGTATATTGGCAAGTCCCTCAAGAAGGATCCTAGTTTCGACTTAACTACTTTACACTTCTTCAGCTACACTGTGACTAAATCTTCACCATCAATGTGGGGTGGGAGGTGTAAATTCAATAACTATAATATCCACATTTGTTTGGGTAATTTCAGGGAATTTTTCAAGTTGATACATGTGTATAACCATAGCCAATGTCTGCTAATAGGGATGTTTAGGAAGAAGATAATTTTAGGTGCTTTTGATGAACAGATTGTGAATCCAGATGAGCTTTGTTGGATATTTATTCACAGCTCCCCAGAACATATGAAAAGCAAGCTTTTTTGACCTTCTCAGGAACAGATAGACTTAAATTTTATTCATTCTCTTCCATTTTCCCCAGCAAGGCATTGTTCTAATAAAACATCAAGTCTAAATTTACTGAGTTAAATTTTGCATGAGTTTTCCCTTTCTAGATGACTTAAAATGTTTCACTTAGAAAAAAAAGGACTGTAAAATTATATCTGTTGTAAATAAAACAATATCATGTTTTTAAAAATGTGACAGCAAACTATAAACTGAAAAACCAACTGGCTTGCATAGTCAGAGGTGCCATATGGAAATAACAAGTCAGTCAATCTGTCAACAAACATTTGTTGAGCATCTACTTTGAGCCAATCACCATTCTAGCACTGAGAATTTAGTGGCAAGCTAAACAAATGTGATACCTGCCCTCATGGGGCTTGCTGTAGAATGCATGTATAGGTATGTATGAATATATATATAAATTATACCCAACAGTTTGTGGGTATGTCAATATCTATTATATTCTTATATTGGCGTTTTACATTTTATTTTAGTTTTCATTAAACACAACCATATGATCACTGTGTGATACCCAGATTCATCTTCTTTAAATGGAGTACGAACTTGCTAACACTTGCAAAGTGGTCTGAATGCAGAATACCTCCAGCTATTGATTATTTTCCACATTTTGTTTTCAGTTTTCTCTACTACATCTACTTTTCATAAATTAATGTCTCTTTATTGATCCTTCCCAAAGCATTTAACTTAATTTTTATAGAAATGACAATTCTATTTCCTTCCATACTGCTATGTCATTGGTTTATAAACAAATATATTAAATTATCATAATAACGGATATAACTGGCATAAACAGGTTTGAAAAAAATACAGTTGATACTTCTTAAGTATGTAATTCAAATGGTGGGAGCAGATATTCATGGATGTACAATAGTCCCCCCTTACCTGAGGTTTGGCATTGCACAGTTTCAGTTACCCAGGGTCAACAGCAGTCCCAAAATATGACAGAGAGAGAGAGAGGGAAAGAGGCTACATTTACATAACTTTTATTACAGTATATTGTTATGATTATTCATTTTTATCATTAGCTATTTTTCTTAATCTCTTACTGTGCCTCATTTATAAGTTACATTTTATCATAGGTATGTATGTATAGGGAAAGCTAGTATTTAGAGAGAGTTTGGTACAATCTGAGGTTTTAAGCATTCACTTGGGTCTTGGAAGTATCTCCCATAGATAAGCAGGGACTACTGAATAAAAATGTTGCCTGTGAACTTTGGCTACTCAGCATCCTATAAGCACATTTTGGTGAACAGAAAGAATGAAGAGAAGTGATTAATCAAATAAGTTGTTCAAGTAAATGTAGAGACCAAAGGAGAAAGCTTCCCCTCTCACCTTCTGGAGGTTCCCTGCAAATGGACTGACAAAAAGTGGACTAATACGAGAAAAAAGGCATACACATTTATTTTAATGTACATATCACAGGGGAATTGCAGGGCGATGATTACTCAATAACCCAGTAGGGTAGAGATGCTCATATATTCTTTTTCAGAGGGCAAGAGGAGATAGAGGAAATGTGGCAATTTGAGAAATGGTAAAACAATTTTTAGGGGAAATGAATGGCTTTAAAACTTAGACAATTATTAGTAAATATTTTTCTTTGAAAATTAAATGAGACAGAAAAGACAAAGGTTTGACACAAAGTTTGCCTGGGCTCCAGATGTGGTGCTTAATTTTTAGCCTCTCTTCCTCTGTGATATGAGTTTTAATTTTCAGGGGCTAATGAAATTTCAGGGAAGGCAATCGTTTTTCTCTTTGGCAGGTCTAGTTTCTAGGTAGATCAGAGAAATTCAGAGAACCATAGGGATAGAAGCGCAGTATTTTGGGATGAGGTTTTCTGATCCCCAATATAAGTGTAGGTTCAAAGAGCTACTAAAGCTGTTGTATCCAATAGGGAGCCACTAGCCACGTGTGGGCCTTGAGCTTTTGAAATGTGGGTAGTCCATACTGAGATATGCTGTAAATGTAAAACACATACTACATTTTTGCTATATCTTTGTCATAAAAAATATAAAATACCTCTTTATTCCATGTTTATACTGAGTACGTTTTGAAATGTTAATATTTTAAATATATCAGTTTAAGTAAACATTTATATTGGGTTAAGTAAATATTATTTTTGCCTGTCTCTCTTACTCTTTTTAAAGTGGCTACTAAAAAATATAAAATCTTACGTGTGGCTCACATTTATGGTTCTCATATCTCTATTGGACACCGAAGTCCTAATATGCACATATATATATTTATATTTAACTTATATATTCATGAAATAGGTGTATTTCATTTACAAATAAGAAAATTGAGGAACACAAGTGTTAGGAAATGTGCTCAACATCACCGTGTAGAGAACCAGGCTAGAAATTGGACTGTTATTCCCAATGCCATCCTCTTAAATAATACCATGCGGCCTCCTGTTACCACGTGCCGCACACTAGCACGACAACTTTCATGTGTTACACCAATAAAATGACAATTCTAAATAGTCATGTTCAAACTGGGTCAATTGGAAAGACTTCAATAAAGGATCAATGTATAAAAATGTGGACAGAGTTTAGGGATAGAAGTAAGGGAAAATGTAATAAACTTAACTTAGCAGCATCAGGGAGCCTAACTCCCCCTAGTGCTAAAAGGACAGAGTAGTTTCCAGAACATAGAGAGGTCACCCAGAGGGATACAGCTAACAGATGGTAACAGTAAAACGGTGCCAGGGGAACATATATCCAGTCTTCATTCTCCTGCCTCTGATCTGCTAGTGTCTCCTATTGATCAAAGCCACCAGGAAGCCAGAGGGCAAGGGCATCATTAAGCAAGCTAAATGGATCAGCTTCACAGACCACAGAGCAGGGTGGAAAGAGGGTGAAGGGTAAATCTAACCAGACAAATGAAAGATATTTAGCACTCTATCAAAACAAATTATGAGCTTATTTCTAACCATAAACTTCTATGTCGGATAGGTGTACTTCAGTGCAACAAAAGACAATCGGAAATGTTACTGCATGTAAATTTCATGAATACTAAAAGGAAACTATTTTTTTAAGGGAGAGATAATGAATATAATGTGGCAATAGCTTAAATCATTAGGCTGAAAAATAAGAATATATCTATTTTGAACTCAGATCCACAGCTCAATAAAATCTTCTGTTGTGTATATTAAAGATTAATTTTATAAAGCAACAAAAATGTTACCCCAACTATCTAATGGGATTATGATAAGGAATTCACGGCTTGAGGGGTATAAAACTATGAAGTACTACACAATGTAAGACACGCTAGCTAAAGCTAGAGGCCTTTAAGAACAGAAAGTAAACAGTCTAACCTCTGATCTAAACTCTGACATGACCAAAGCTCTCCCGAGTGTTGCTGCAGATTCCTGGGGTATCATGTTCTCATCTCCATCCTCCTCCCACCGCAGGTTCTAGGCTCCTGCTTCTGCTGAATTGGAGTTAGGAATTGTCTTATTGACCAACATTCACTTCTTCTGTGCTACAATGTGAAACAAAACATCTTTCACAATTTCCATTAAAACAATTCAGTGCCACTCAGAAAATTGTGTGTGAAATAGGCCTGATTTTTTATGTAAGGGAGAAAGCGTTTATGCTAGAAAATCAAATATAGTTGTAATTGACTTTGTAACTTTGGGTGCATTATTAACATCTTTATCTCTCAGTGACTTCATTTATGAAAATAACCTGGCTAAAAGATTTTCACAATTTTTGAGAGTTTTTTGGTCTAAAAATAAAAATAATATATAACAGTATAATAATTTACAAGATAACGAAATAATCACTAGTTTGGTCAAATATTTTCACTTCTTAGTGGTTATGTTCATGTTCTATAGCCACAATAATAAATTTACTCAACAATTAAATTCTCTTACATTTATTAAGAAGGTAAACTAAAAAGTTTATAAAACTTTAATACAACTTCCAAATCATTCCCCATACTAAAACCGGACCTTTCTTCTAAATCCTAAATAGGATTATGCCAGTAAGTTTCTAACTACAGAATATCTCAATAGCACTCTCATATGCAAGATCAAGTTTAAATTCCCTAATGTGAAACTTCCTGTTTACCCTTCCAGCACTCCTCCTCTTCATCACCTTCTACCAATATCTTCAGCATTTATTCTGCTCTCCAGTGGCACCCATTTGAGAGATGCTTCCTCCCAGAAACCTGCATGTATCCACTACTTCCGCCATGATCACCATCAAGGCTGAGATTATTTGTCCAGTATATGTTTTCCTCTAGTCAGTCTGAAATAGCTCCATACAACTTAGTATACTCTATCACTGTTATCTGTTTACTTATTTCTTTCCCCACTATACTTTAAAAAAATTTCAGGACAGAAATTTTTTCTTATTCATTGTCTTGTATGAATCATTTATCTTCTTTATGTCTCTAATACCTGGCAAATAGATGAAATAAAAAACTAGACATTGAATGGAAAAGTCATTTGTAGTATATATGAAACTTGGCCAAACTGATTAAATACGTAACAAAAGAAAAATATTCAAAATAAAAGATTAATTGACAGCAAAACCGAGCTAGAGAGCTATTCTTTAGACACAGAGGTGTGTTAGTAAAACCCAACACAGTTGTTTAAGTTTAGGATGAAAATTAAGAAGCAAATTACAAGAAATTTTGGAAAAAAAATGAAGCTGTCTCAAGAATAGTGTCCTACTAAGTATAATTCAATATTTCTCTCAAACTCTTCTTTTGTCAGAGTGACAAAAATAATTTTTATGTTCAAAGAGTCAGTATCTGTTTTTTTCATGAAACACACACTAAAGTAGTTATTATATATCAATTTAAAATGAATACTTTATACCCACAGATTTAAGGTACGCCAAGGGCCATTTGTAAATGCATAATTGTTCTTGGAGAGTATTATATACCTTAGCCTAGCATCAATAAAGTTAATTTGTAAAATTTGCACAGCAAGTTGATGTTTAAAGGTCTCTGTCAAAGAATAATTGTACCAGGTGGATTTAAACTGCAAGGAATACTTGAAAGGCTGAACTCAACTCTCTTGAAACAAAAGGTGAAAGAGGTTTTAGGTGCTGAGATGGACTAATAAAGAAATACTGAAGGAGGTTGAGTGGGGTAGGGAAGGGTGGTTAGTCAATGCATTGAGACCCTCTGTATTTGCTAATCGGTGTTTATGGAAGCTAAGCCCCTACTTTCCCACAAAAATTGAGAGAAAGGGGCACTATGCCATTCAATGATTACATTTCAAAGATATGGCTCCCAGGTCCTTGAGAAGGACATTTCTTGGTTGCAGAAGATGTACATCTCAAAGGGACAGATGCAAATTTACAATGAAGTGTTTTCTAAAGTGAATGCTGTAAGAAAAGGGAGGTCAGGAACGTACAGTCAGAAAGAAACCTCTCTAAAGTTTATTCAAGCTTAGGAGAACTTCAAGGCCATATTGATTACCTCAAAGGTATGGCTGTCATGCCTCAAAATCCGTCCCAAGGGAAGAGGAATATGAACTACCTCATTCCATGTCAGCTTATTTGTCTTTACCCTGTTCTCTCCCCCATAAAAGGCAGGTGTCAGTAGGAAAAAAAACACACAAAATATGCATCTTCCAATATCTCTACAGATAGCTAATTTTCAAAATAGGGCATAATATTGCCTGATTCATGGATAGAATAGATGTTTTCTAGAAAATAACTTTTCCTTCTTCTATCAAGTATGTATGCTTTAATATTCAGAATCACAAATGTTGACTGAGTGCCTTCCATAGCTGAATCTTTTACTTAGAACAATGCTAACTCCTAAAATGTGCTAGAAAAATAGTATTATACTCACTTCTCCTATGAGGATAATGCAGTTTGGAAAGTGCTTAGTCCCATTACACATACAATTGATATCAATCATGTTCTTGTATTACCAGATATTCTAATATATTATGAGTTTTTGAAGAAACCTGTATTCTAAGCAGCAAGACCACTTTCCTTTTTTCTAAATTGAAACTGGTTTAGTACCAGTATTTTTCTATTTATAAGGAGACTAATTGGAAGATATATATGTATGTATTCTTCCCAAAACCCACTAGCAGGTAAGCGGCTATCATGTGTTCAATCAAAAGTTGCATTTTTCGTAATTTTTTAAATGATAAACTATTTAGTAATGAATTTAACAAAACTAAGCAAAATTTTAATGAGGAGAGCCATAAAACGCTCCTGAGAGACAGAAAAGTTGATCTGAATAAATAGACATCCTTTATGTTTGGTTGGGATATCTCCACATAATGAAGATGTTAGCCCTTCCTAAGTTTAATTTATGTGTAAAGGAATTTCAACAAAAACACCAAGAAGTGTTTTAATGAAGCTAGAAGATTTGACACACAGTGAGAGCCAGAAACCACTGAAAAAGAAAAGGTATGGGGTAGAGATGGCGTACTAGTCCCAGAAGACATGAAAACAAACTAGGAAGCTGCTATAATTAAAAGAGTGCTCTGGCACACGGAAAGACAGAGAGACTAATGAGAAAGATTAGAAGGTCCAGAAATAGACAAAACTACTCATAGAAATCTAGTGAAGGTGGAATCATAAATCAACGGAGTCAAGTTCTGTTTTTTGTGTGTTTTTCAAAATAAATGATTTTGGTTAAACTGTTCAGCTATTGTGAAAAAGATAAAATTAAATCATTTCGAAGATGGCCGAATAGGAACAGCTCCAGTCTCCAACTCCCAGCGCGAGCGACACAGAAGACCGGTGATTTCTGCATTTTCAACTGAGGTACTGGGTTCATCTCACTGGGGAGTGCCGGACGATCGGTGCTGGTCAGCTGCTGCAGCCCGACCAGCGAGAGCTGAAGCAGGGCGAGGCATCGCCTCACCTGGGAAGCGCAAGGGGGAAGGGAATCCCTTTTCCTAGACAGGGGAACTGAGACACACAACACCTGGAAAATCGGGTAACTCCCACCCCAATACTGCGCTTTAAGCAACCAGGCACACCAGGAGATCATATCCCACACCTGCCCAGGAGGGTCCCACGCCCACGGAGCCTCCCTCATTGCTAGCACAGCAGTCTGTGATCTACCGGCAAGGCAGCAGCGAGGCTGGGGGAGGGGCGCCCGCCATTGCCGAGGCTTAAGTAGGTAAACAAAGCTGCTGGGAAGCTCCAACTGGGTGGAGCTCACAGCAGCTCAAGGAAACCTGCTTGTCTCTGTAGACTCCACCTCTGGGGACAGGGCACAGCTACACAACAACAACAACAACAAAAGCAGCAGAAACCTCTCCAGACGCAAACGACTCTGTCTGACAGCTTTGAAGAGAGCAGTGGATCTCCCAACACGGAGGTTGAGATCTGAGAAGGGACAGACTGCCTGCTCAAGTGGGTCCCTGACCCCTGAGTAGCCTAACTGGGAGACATCCCCCACTAGGGGCAGTCTGACACCCCACACCTCACAGGGTGGAGTACACCCCTGAGAGGAAGCTTCCAAAGCAAGAATCAGACAGGTACACTCGCTGTTCAGCAATAGTCTATCTTCTGCAGCCTCTGCTGCTGATACCCAGGCAAACAGGGTCTGGAGTGGACCTCAAGCAATCTCCAACAGACCTACAGCTGAGGGTCCTGACTGTTAGAAGGAAAACTATCAAACAGGAAGGACACCTACACCAAAACCCCATCAGTACATCACCATCATCAAAGACCAGAGGCAGATAAAACCACAAAGATGGGGAAAAAGCAGGGCAGAAAAGCTGGAAATTCAAAAAATAAGAGTGCATCTCCCCCAGCAAAGGAGCGCAGCTCATCGCCAGCAACGGATCAAAGCTGGATGGAGAATGACTTTGACGAGATGAGAGAAGAAGGCTTCAGTCCATCAAACTTCTCAGAGCTAAAGGAGGAATTACGTACCCAGCGCAAAGAAACTAAAAATCTTGAAAAAAAAGTGGAAGAATTGATGGCTAGAGTAATTAATGCAGAGAAGGTCCTAAACGAAATGAAAGAGATGAAAACCATGACACGAGAAATATGTGACAAATGCACAAGCTTCAGTAACCGACTCGATCAACTGGAAGAAAGAGTATCAGCGATTGAGGATCAAATGAATGAAATGAAGCAAGAAGAGAAACCAAAAGAAAAAAGAAGAAAAAGAAATGAACAAAGCCTGCAAGAAGTATGGGATTATGTAAAAAGACCAAATCTACGTCTGATTGGGGTGCCTGAAAGTGAGGGGGAAAATGGAACCAAGTTGGAAAACACTCTTCAGGATATCATCCAGGAGAACTTCCCCAACCTAGTAGGGCAGGCCAACATTCAAATCCAGAAAATACAGAGAACGCCACAAAGATACTCCTCGAGAAGAGCAACTCCAAGACACATAATTGCCAGATTCACCAAAGTTGAAATGAAGGAAAAAATCTTAAGGGCAGCCAGAGAGAAAGGTCGGGTTACCCACAAAGGGAAGCCCATCAGACT